>NC_054373.1:93781148-93991148 GCF_017654675.1 Xenopus laevis
CCCTTTGTAGGGGATGATATGCTTAACCAATGGGATCCTTCATGGCAGGATAGCTAGCGGCCTGGTATGATGGACCGCTTTGGTTGAGCATGTAACCCCAAAAACAGGGAAAGGGTAGGGGTTCCCTTGGGGTCCTCAGCAATTCAATTGTTCTTACATATATATGTATATTGTTATTTATTCAATGGTATTGTTATTAATAAAGTGTTAAAATGAATAAGGTTTTACAATCCAATTGAAATTATGGTTTGTTTTTTTTCTGGTTTAGGGGTGTTTCAATACGTATGCACATTGTAAAAGTTTGAGCTTTATTTTGCATCATTGATTGTACTCTCCATAGGGTTATATTGTTTTTAAGAATTTTTGGTATATAATTTGAATGTGAATGTGATTCATGTATTGCGTAATCAATTATTATATATTTGTAGGCCTTGTAGGCCTTGATAGTCAATTGCTGGGACCGCAAGGGGGTGGGTCCCTTTGTAGGGGATGATATGCTTAACCAATGGGATCCTTCATGGCAGGATAGCTAGCGGCCTGGTATGATGGACCGCTTTGGTTGAGCATGTAACCCCAAAAACAGGGAAAGGGTAGGGGTTCCCTTGGGGTCCTCAGCAATTCAATTGTTCTTACATATATATGTATATTGTTATTTATTCAATGGTATTGTTATTAATTAAGTGTTAAAATGAATAAGGTTTTACAATCCAATTGAAATTGTTATGGTTTCCATTTTATTCTGAATTAGAGGTGTTTCAATAGATATGCATATTGTGAAAGTTTGAGCTTTATTTTCCATCATTGGTAGTAATCTCCATATGGTTATATTGTTTTTAAGAATTTGTGGTTTATTATTTGAATGTGAAGGTGAATCATGTATTGCGTAATCAATTGGTATATATTTGTAGGCCTTGATAGTCAATTGCTGGGTCCGCAAGGGGGTGGGTCCCTTTGTAGGGGATGATATGCTTAACCAATGGGATCCTTCATGGCAGGATAGCTAGCAGCCTGGTATGATGGACCGCTTTGGTTGAGCATGTAACCCCAAAAACAGGGAAAGGGTAGGGGTTCCCTTGGGGTCCTCAGCAATTGAATTGTTCTTACATATATATGTATATTGTTATTTATTCAATGGTATTGTTATTAATAAAGTGTTAAAATGAATAAGGTTTTACAATCCAATTGAAATTGTTATGGTTGGCATTTTATTCTGAATTAGAGGTGTTTCAATAGATATGCATATTGTGAAAGTTTGAGCTTTATTTTCCATCATTGATTGTAATCTCCATATGGTTATATTGTTTTTAAGACTTTGCGGTTTATTATTTGAATGTGAAGCTGAATCATGTATTGCGTAATCAATTATTATATATTTGTAGGCCTTGTAGGCCTTGATAGTCAATTGCTGGGACCGCAAGGGGGTGGGTCCCTTTGTAGGGGATGATATGCTTAACCAATGGGATCCTTCATGGCAGGATAGCTAGCGGCCTGGTATGATGGACCGCTTTGGTTGAGCATGTAACCCCAAAAACAGGGAAAGGGTAGGGGTTCCCTTGGGGTCCTCAGCAATTCAATTGTTCTTACATATATATGTATATTGTTATTTATTCAATGGTATTGTTATTAATAAAGTGTTAAAATGAATAAGGTTTTACAATCCAATTGAAATTATGGTTTGTTTTTTTTCTGGTTTAGGGGTGTTTCAATACGTATGCACATTGTAAAAGTTTGAGCTTTATTTTGCATCATTGATTGTACTCTCCATAGGGTTATATTGTTTTTAAGAATTTTTGGTATATAATTTGAATGTGAATGTGATTCATGTATTGCGTAATCAATTATTATATATTTGTAGGCCTTGTAGGCCTTGATAGTCAATTGCTGGGACCGCAAGGGGGTGGGTCCCTTTGTAGGGGATGATATGCTTAACCAATGGGATCCTTCATGGCAGGATAGCTAGCGGCCTGGTATGATGGACCGCTTTGGTTGAGCATGTAACCCCAAAAACAGGGAAAGGGTAGGGGTTCCCTTGGGGTCCTCAGCAATTCAATTGTTCTTACATATATATGTATATTGTTATTTATTCAATGGTATTGTTATTAATTAAGTGTTAAAATGAATAAGGTTTTACAATCCAATTGAAATTGTTATGGTTTCCATTTTATTCTGAATTAGAGGTGTTTCAATAGATATGCATATTGTGAAAGTTTGAGCTTTATTTTCCATCATTGGTAGTAATCTCCATATGGTTATATTGTTTTTAAGAATTTGTGGTTTATTATTTGAATGTGAAGGTGAATCATGTATTGCGTAATCAATTGGTATATATTTGTAGGCCTTGATAGTCAATTGCTGGGTCCGCAAGGGGGTGGGTCCCTTTGTAGGGGATGATATGCTTAACCAATGGGATCCTTCATGGCAGGATAGCTAGCAGCCTGGTATGATGGACCGCTTTGGTTGAGCATGTAACCCCAAAAACAGGGAAAGGGTAGGGGTTCCCTTGGGGTCCTCAGCAATTGAATTGTTCTTACATATATATGTATATTGTTATTTATTCAATGGTATTGTTATTAATAAAGTGTTAAAATGAATAAGGTTTTACAATCCAATTGAAATTGTTATGGTTGGCATTTTATTCTGAATTAGAGGTGTTTCAATAGATATGCATATTGTGAAAGTTTGAGCTTTATTTTCCATCATTGATTGTAATCTCCATATGGTTATATTGTTTTTAAGACTTTGCGGTTTATTATTTGAATGTGAAGCTGAATCATGTATTGCGTAATCAATTATTATATATTTGTAGGCCTTGTAGGCCTTGATAGTCAATTGCTGGGACCGCAAGGGGGTGGGTCCCTTTGTAGGGGATGATATGCTTAACCAATGGGATCCTTCATGGCAGGATAGCTAGCGGCCTGGTATGATGGACCGCTTTGGTTGAGCATGTAACCCCAAAAACAGGGAAAGGGTAGGGGTTCCCTTGGGGTCCTCAGCAATTCAATTGTTCTTACATATATATGTATATTGTTATTTATTCAATGGTATTGTTATTAATAAAGTGTTAAAATGAATAAGGTTTTACAATCCAATTGAAATTATGGTTTGTTTTTTTTCTGGTTTAGGGGTGTTTCAATACGTATGCACATTGTAAAAGTTTGAGCTTTATTTTGCATCATTGATTGTACTCTCCATAGGGTTATATTGTTTTTAAGAATTTTTGGTATATAATTTGAATGTGAATGTGATTCATGTATTGCGTAATCAATTATTATATATTTGTAGGCCTTGTAGGCCTTGATAGTCAATTGCTGGGACCGCAAGGGGGTGGGTCCCTTTGTAGGGGATGATATGCTTAACCAATGGGATCCTTCATGGCAGGATAGCTAGCGGCCTGGTATGATGGACCGCTTTGGTTGAGCATGTAACCCCAAAAACAGGGAAAGGGTAGGGGTTCCCTTGGGGTCCTCAGCAATTCAATTGTTCTTACATATATATGTATATTGTTATTTATTCAATGGTATTGTTATTAATTAAGTGTTAAAATGAATAAGGTTTTACAATCCAATTGAAATTGTTATGGTTTCCATTTTATTCTGAATTAGAGGTGTTTCAATAGATATGCATATTGTGAAAGTTTGAGCTTTATTTTCCATCATTGGTAGTAATCTCCATATGGTTATATTGTTTTTAAGAATTTGTGGTTTATTATTTGAATGTGAAGGTGAATCATGTATTGCGTAATCAATTGGTATATATTTGTAGGCCTTGATAGTCAATTGCTGGGTCCGCAAGGGGGTGGGTCCCTTTGTAGGGGATGATATGCTTAACCAATGGGATCCTTCATGGCAGGATAGCTAGCAGCCTGGTATGATGGACCGCTTTGGTTGAGCATGTAACCCCAAAAACAGGGAAAGGGTAGGGGTTCCCTTGGGGTCCTCAGCAATTGAATTGTTCTTACATATATATGTATATTGTTATTTATTCAATGGTATTGTTATTAATAAAGTGTTAAAATGAATAAGGTTTTACAATCCAATTGAAATTGTTATGGTTGGCATTTTATTCTGAATTAGAGGTGTTTCAATAGATATGCATATTGTGAAAGTTTGAGCTTTATTTTCCATCATTGATTGTAATCTCCATATGGTTATATTGTTTTTAAGAATTTGCGGTTTATTATTTGAATGTGAAGCTGAATCATGTATTGCGTAATCAATTATTATATATTTGTAGGCCTTGTAGGCCTTGATAGTCAATTGCTGGGACCGCAAGGGGGTGGGTCCCTTTGTAGGGGATGATATGCTTAACCAATGGGATCCTTCATGGCAGGATAGCTAGCGGCCTGGTATGATGGACCGCTTTGGTTGAGCATGTAACCCCAAAAACAGGGAAAGGGTAGGGGTTCCCTTGGGGTCCTCAGCAATTCAATTGTTCTTACATATATATGTATATTGTTATTTATTCAATGGTATTGTTATTAATAAAGTGTTAAAATGAATAAGGTTTTACAATCCAATTGAAATTATGGTTTGTTTTTTTTCTGGTTTAGGGGTGTTTCAATACGTATGCACATTGTAAAAGTTTGAGCTTTATTTTGCATCATTGATTGTACTCTCCATAGGGTTATATTGTTTTTAAGAATTTTTGGTATATAATTTGAATGTGAATGTGATTCATGTATTGCGTAATCAATTATTATATATTTGTAGGCCTTGTAGGCCTTGATAGTCAATTGCTGGGACCGCAAGGGGGTGGGTCCCTTTGTAGGGGATGATATGCTTAACCAATGGGATCCTTCATGGCAGGATAGCTAGCGGCCTGGTATGATGGACCGCTTTGGTTGAGCATGTAACCCCAAAAACAGGGAAAGGGTAGGGGTTCCCTTGGGGTCCTCAGCAATTCAATTGTTCTTACATATATATGTATATTGTTATTTATTCAATGGTATTGTTATTAATAAAGTGTTAAAATGAATAAGGTTTTACAATCCAATTGAAATTGTTATGGTTGGCATTTTATTCTGAATTAGAGGTGTTTCAATAGATATGCATATTGTGAAAGTTTGAGCTTTATTTTCCATCATTGATTGTAATCTCCATATGGTTATATTGTTTTTAAGAATTTGTGGTTTATTATTTGAATGTGAAGGTGAATCATGTATTGCGTAATCAATTATTATATATTTGTAGGCCTTGTAGGCCTTGATAGTCAATTGCTGGGACCGCAAGGGGGTGGGTCCCTTTGTAGGGGATGATATGCTTAACCAATGGGATCCTTCATGGCAGGATAGCTAGCGGCCTGGTATGATGGACCGCTTTGGTTGAGCATGTAACCCCAAAAACAGGGAAAGGGTAGGGGTTCCCTTGGGGTCCTCAGCAATTCAATTGTTCTTACATATATATGTATATTGTTATTTATTCAATGGTATTGTTATTAATAAAGTGTTAAAATGAATAAGGTTTTACAATCCAATTGAAATTGTTATGGTTTGCATTTTTTTCTGATTAGAGGTGTTTCAATAGATATGCATATTGTGAAAGTTTGAGCTTTATTTTCCATCATTGATTGTAATCTCCATAGGGTTATATTGTTTTTAAGAATTTTGGTTTATTATTTGAATGTGAAGTGAATCATGTATTGCGTAATCAATTATTATATATTTGTAGGCCTTGTAGGCCTTGATAGTCAATTGCTGGGACCGCAAGGGGGTGGGTCCCTTTGTAGGGGATGATATGCTTAACCAATGGGATCCTTCATGGCAGGATAGCTAGCGGCCTGGTATGATGGACCGCTTTGGTTGAGCATGTAACCCCAAAAACAGGGAAAGGGTAGGGGTTCCCTTGGGGTCCTCAGCAATTCAATTGTTCTTACATATATATGTATATTGTTATTTATTCAATGGTATTGTTATTAATAAAGTGTTAAAATGAATAAGGTTTTACAATCCAATTGAAATTGTTATGGTTTCCATTTTATTCTGATTAGAGGTGTTTCAATACGATATGCATATTGTGAAAGTTTGAGCTTTATTTTCCATCATTGGTAGTACTCTCCATATGGTTATATTGTTTTTAAGAATTTGTGGTTTATTATTTGAATGTGAAGGTGAATCATGTATTGCGTAATCAATTGGTATATATTTGTAGGCCTTGATAGTCAATTGCTGGGTCCGCAAGGGGGTGGGTCCCTTTGTAGGGGATGATATGCTTAACCAATGGGATCCTTCATGGCAGGATAGCTAGCAGCCTGGTATGATGGACCGCTTTGGTTGAGCATGTAACCCCAAAAACAGGGAAAGGGTAGGGGTTCCCTTGGGGTCCTCAGCAATTGAATTGTTCTTACATATATATGTATATTGTTATTTATTCAATGGTATTGTTATTAATAAAGTGTTAAAATGAATAAGGTTTTACAATCCAATTGAAATTGTTATGGTTGGCATTTTATTCTGAATTAGAGGTGTTTCAATAGATATGCATATTGTGAAAGTTTGAGCTTTATTTTCCATCATTGATTGTAATCTCCATATGGTTATATTGTTTTTAAGACTTTGCGGTTTATTATTTGAATGTGAAGCTGAATCATGTATTGCGTAATCAATTATTATATATTTGTAGGCCTTGTAGGCCTTGATAGTCAATTGCTGGGACCGCAAGGGGGTGGGTCCCTTTGTAGGGGATGATATGCTTAACCAATGGGATCCTTCATGGCAGGATAGCTAGCGGCCTGGTATGATGGACCGCTTTGGTTGAGCATGTAACCCCAAAAACAGGGAAAGGGTAGGGGTTCCCTTGGGGTCCTCAGCAATTCAATTGTTCTTACATATATATGTATATTGTTATTTATTCAATGGTATTGTTATTAATAAAGTGTTAAAATGAATAAGGTTTTACAATCCAATTGAAATTATGGTTTGTTTTTTTTCTGGTTTAGGGGTGTTTCAATACGTATGCACATTGTAAAAGTTTGAGCTTTATTTTGCATCATTGATTGTACTCTCCATAGGGTTATATTGTTTTTAAGAATTTTTGGTATATAATTTGAATGTGAATGTGATTCATGTATTGCGTAATCAATTATTATATATTTGTAGGCCTTGTAGGCCTTGATAGTCAATTGCTGGGACCGCAAGGGGGTGGGTCCCTTTGTAGGGGATGATATGCTTAACCAATGGGATCCTTCATGGCAGGATAGCTAGCGGCCTGGTATGATGGACCGCTTTGGTTGAGCATGTAACCCCAAAAACAGGGAAAGGGTAGGGGTTCCCTTGGGGTCCTCAGCAATTCAATTGTTCTTACATATATATGTATATTGTTATTTATTCAATGGTATTGTTATTAATTAAGTGTTAAAATGAATAAGGTTTTACAATCCAATTGAAATTGTTATGGTTTCCATTTTATTCTGAATTAGAGGTGTTTCAATAGATATGCATATTGTGAAAGTTTGAGCTTTATTTTCCATCATTGGTAGTAATCTCCATATGGTTATATTGTTTTTAAGAATTTGTGGTTTATTATTTGAATGTGAAGGTGAATCATGTATTGCGTAATCAATTGGTATATATTTGTAGGCCTTGATAGTCAATTGCTGGGTCCGCAAGGGGGTGGGTCCCTTTGTAGGGGATGATATGCTTAACCAATGGGATCCTTCATGGCAGGATAGCTAGCAGCCTGGTATGATGGACCGCTTTGGTTGAGCATGTAACCCCAAAAACAGGGAAAGGGTAGGGGTTCCCTTGGGGTCCTCAGCAATTGAATTGTTCTTACATATATATGTATATTGTTATTTATTCAATGGTATTGTTATTAATAAAGTGTTAAAATGAATAAGGTTTTACAATCCAATTGAAATTGTTATGGTTGGCATTTTATTCTGAATTAGAGGTGTTTCAATAGATATGCATATTGTGAAAGTTTGAGCTTTATTTTCCATCATTGATTGTAATCTCCATATGGTTATATTGTTTTTAAGACTTTGCGGTTTATTATTTGAATGTGAAGCTGAATCATGTATTGCGTAATCAATTATTATATATTTGTAGGCCTTGTAGGCCTTGATAGTCAATTGCTGGGACCGCAAGGGGGTGGGTCCCTTTGTAGGGGATGATATGCTTAACCAATGGGATCCTTCATGGCAGGATAGCTAGCGGCCTGGTATGATGGACCGCTTTGGTTGAGCATGTAACCCCAAAAACAGGGAAAGGGTAGGGGTTCCCTTGGGGTCCTCAGCAATTCAATTGTTCTTACATATATATGTATATTGTTATTTATTCAATGGTATTGTTATTAATAAAGTGTTAAAATGAATAAGGTTTTACAATCCAATTGAAATTATGGTTTGTTTTTTTTCTGGTTTAGGGGTGTTTCAATACGTATGCACATTGTAAAAGTTTGAGCTTTATTTTGCATCATTGATTGTACTCTCCATAGGGTTATATTGTTTTTAAGAATTTTTGGTATATAATTTGAATGTGAATGTGATTCATGTATTGCGTAATCAATTATTATATATTTGTAGGCCTTGATAGTCAATTGCTGGGACCGCAAGGGGGTGGGTCCCTTTGTAGGGGATGATATGCTTAACCAATGGGATCCTTCATGGCAGGATAGCTAGCGGCCTGGTATGATGGACCGCTTTGGTTGAGCATGTAACCCCAAAAACAGGGAAAGGGTAGGGGTTCCCTTGGGGTCCTCAGCAATTCAATTGTTCTTACATATATATGTATATTGTTATTTATTCAATGGTATTGTTATTAATAAAGTGTTAAAATGAATAAGGTTTTACAATCCAATTGAAATTGTTATGGTTGGCATTTTATTCTGAATTAGAGGTGTTTCAATAGATATGCATATTGTGAAAGTTTGAGCTTTATTTTCCATCATTGATTGTAATCTCCATATGGTTATATTGTTTTTAAGACTTTGCGGTTTATTATTTGAATGTGAAGCTGAATCATGTATTGCGTAATCAATTATTATATATTTGTAGGCCTTGTAGGCCTTGATAGTCAATTGCTGGGACCGCAAGGGGGTGGGTCCCTTTGTAGGGGATGATATGCTTAACCAATGGGATCCTTCATGGCAGGATAGCTAGCGGCCTGGTATGATGGACCGCTTTGGTTGAGCATGTAACCCCAAAAACAGGGAAAGGGTAGGGGTTCCCTTGGGGTCCTCAGCAATTCAATTGTTCTTACATATATATGTATATTGTTATTTATTCAATGGTATTGTTATTAATAAAGTGTTAAAATGAATAAGGTTTTACAATCCAATTGAAATTATGGTTTGTTTTTTTTCTGGTTTAGGGGTGTTTCAATACGTATGCACATTGTAAAAGTTTGAGCTTTATTTTGCATCATTGATTGTACTCTCCATAGGGTTATATTGTTTTTAAGAATTTTTGGTATATAATTTGAATGTGAATGTGATTCATGTATTGCGTAATCAATTATTATATATTTGTAGGCCTTGTAGGCCTTGATAGTCAATTGCTGGGACCGCAAGGGGGTGGGTCCCTTTGTAGGGGATGATATGCTTAACCAATGGGATCCTTCATGGCAGGATAGCTAGCGGCCTGGTATGATGGACCGCTTTGGTTGAGCATGTAACCCCAAAAACAGGGAAAGGGTAGGGGTTCCCTTGGGGTCCTCAGCAATTCAATTGTTCTTACATATATATGTATATTGTTATTTATTCAATGGTATTGTTATTAATTAAGTGTTAAAATGAATAAGGTTTTACAATCCAATTGAAATTGTTATGGTTTCCATTTTATTCTGAATTAGAGGTGTTTCAATAGATATGCATATTGTGAAAGTTTGAGCTTTATTTTCCATCATTGGTAGTAATCTCCATATGGTTATATTGTTTTTAAGAATTTGTGGTTTATTATTTGAATGTGAAGCTGAATCATGTATTGCGTAATCAATTGGTATATATTTGTAGGCCTTGATAGTCAATTGCTGGGTCCGCAAGGGGGTGGGTCCCTTTGTAGGGGATGATATGCTTAACCAATGGGATCCTTCATGGCAGGATAGCTAGCAGCCTGGTATGATGGACCGCTTTGGTTGAGCATGTAACCCCAAAAACAGGGAAAGGGTAGGGGTTCCCTTGGGGTCCTCAGCAATTGAATTGTTCTTACATATATATGTATATTGTTATTTATTCAATGGTATTGTTATTAATAAAGTGTTAAAATGAATAAGGTTTTACAATCCAATTGAAATTGTTATGGTTGGCATTTTATTCTGAATTAGAGGTGTTTCAATAGATATGCATATTGTGAAAGTTTGAGCTTTATTTTCCATCATTGATTGTAATCTCCATATGGTTATATTGTTTTTAAGACTTTGCGGTTTATTATTTGAATGTGAAGCTGAATCATGTATTGCGTAATCAATTATTATATATTTGTAGGCCTTGTAGGCCTTGATAGTCAATTGCTGGGACCGCAAGGGGGTGGGTCCCTTTGTAGGGGATGATATGCTTAACCAATGGGATCCTTCATGGCAGGATAGCTAGCGGCCTGGTATGATGGACCGCTTTGGTTGAGCATGTAACCCCAAAAACAGGGAAAGGGTAGGGGTTCCCTTGGGGTCCTCAGCAATTCAATTGTTCTTACATATATATGTATATTGTTATTTATTCAATGGTATTGTTATTAATAAGTGTTAAAATGAATAAGGTTTTACAATCCAATTGAAATTTATGGTTTCCATTTTTTTCTGGTTTAGGGGTGTTTCAATACGATATGCACATTGTGAAAGTTTGAGCTTTATTTTGCATCATTGATTGTACTCTCCATAGGGTTATATTGTTTTTAAGAATTTTTGGTTATTATTTGAATGTGAATGTGAATTCATGTATTGCGTAATCAATTGTTATATATTTGTAGGCCTTGATAGTCAATTGCTGGGTCCGCAAGGGGGTGGGTCCCTTTGTAGGGGATGATATGCTTAACCAATGGGATCCTTCATGGCAGGATAGCTAGCAGCCTGGTATGATGGACCGCTTTGGTTGAGCATGTAACCCCAAAAACAGGGAAAGGGTAGGGGTTCCCTTGGGGTCCTCAGCAATTGAATTGTTCTTACATATATATGTATATTGTTATTTATTCAATGGTATTGTTATTAATAAAGTGTTAAAATGAATAAGGTTTTACAATCCAATTGAAATTGTTATGGTTGGCATTTTATTCTGAATTAGAGGTGTTTCAATAGATATGCATATTGTGAAAGTTTGAGCTTTATTTTCCATCATTGATTGTAATCTCCATATGGTTATATTGTTTTTAAGACTTTGCGGTTTATTATTTGAATGTGAAGCTGAATCATGTATTGCGTAATCAATTATTATATATTTGTAGGCCTTGTAGGCCTTGATAGTCAATTGCTGGGACCGCAAGGGGGTGGGTCCCTTTGTAGGGGATGATATGCTTAACCAATGGGATCCTTCATGGCAGGATAGCTAGCGGCCTGGTATGATGGACCGCTTTGGTTGAGCATGTAACCCCAAAAACAGGGAAAGGGTAGGGGTTCCCTTGGGGTCCTCAGCAATTCAATTGTTCTTACATATATATGTATATTGTTATTTATTCAATGGTATTGTTATTAATAAAGTGTTAAAATGAATAAGGTTTTACAATCCAATTGAAATTATGGTTTGTTTTTTTTCTGGTTTAGGGGTGTTTCAATACGTATGCACATTGTAAAAGTTTGAGCTTTATTTTGCATCATTGATTGTACTCTCCATAGGGTTATATTGTTTTTAAGAATTTTTGGTATATAATTTGAATGTGAATGTGATTCATGTATTGCGTAATCAATTATTATATATTTGTAGGCCTTGATAGTCAATTGCTGGGACCGCAAGGGGGTGGGTCCCTTTGTAGGGGATGATATGCTTAACCAATGGGATCCTTCATGGCAGGATAGCTAGCGGCCTGGTATGATGGACCGCTTTGGTTGAGCATGTAACCCCAAAAACAGGGAAAGGGTAGGGGTTCCCTTGGGGTCCTCAGCAATTCAATTGTTCTTACATATATATGTATATTGTTATTTATTCAATGGTATTGTTATTAATTAAGTGTTAAAATGAATAAGGTTTTACAATCCAATTGAAATTGTTATGGTTTCCATTTTATTCTGAATTAGAGGTGTTTCAATAGATATGCATATTGTGAAAGTTTGAGCTTTATTTTCCATCATTGGTAGTAATCTCCATATGGTTATATTGTTTTTAAGAATTTGTGGTTTATTATTTGAATGTGAAGGTGAATCATGTATTGCGTAATCAATTGGTATATATTTGTAGGCCTTGATAGTCAATTGCTGGGTCCGCAAGGGGGTGGGTCCCTTTGTAGGGGATGATATGCTTAACCAATGGGATCCTTCATGGCAGGATAGCTAGCAGCCTGGTATGATGGACCGCTTTGGTTGAGCATGTAACCCCAAAAACAGGGAAAGGGTAGGGGTTCCCTTGGGGTCCTCAGCAATTGAATTGTTCTTACATATATATGTATATTGTTATTTATTCAATGGTATTGTTATTAATAAAGTGTTAAAATGAATAAGGTTTTACAATCCAATTGAAATTGTTATGGTTGGCATTTTATTCTGAATTAGAGGTGTTTCAATAGATATGCATATTGTGAAAGTTTGAGCTTTATTTTCCATCATTGATTGTAATCTCCATATGGTTATATTGTTTTTAAGACTTTGCGGTTTATTATTTGAATGTGAAGCTGAATCATGTATTGCGTAATCAATTATTATATATTTGTAGGCCTTGTAGGCCTTGATAGTCAATTGCTGGGACCGCAAGGGGGTGGGTCCCTTTGTAGGGGATGATATGCTTAACCAATGGGATCCTTCATGGCAGGATAGCTAGCGGCCTGGTATGATGGACCGCTTTGGTTGAGCATGTAACCCCAAAAACAGGGAAAGGGTAGGGGTTCCCTTGGGGTCCTCAGCAATTCAATTGTTCTTACATATATATGTATATTGTTATTTATTCAATGGTATTGTTATTAATAAAGTGTTAAAATGAATAAGGTTTTACAATCCAATTGAAATTATGGTTTGTTT
Organism: Xenopus laevis; assembly: GCF_017654675.1. Lineage (NCBI taxonomy): Eukaryota > Metazoa > Chordata > Amphibia > Anura > Pipidae > Xenopus > Xenopus laevis. Next base: position 93,794,236 of record NC_054373.1, read on the forward strand.
TTTTTCTGGTTTAGGGGTGTTTCAATACGTATGCACATTGTAAAAGTTTGAGCTTTATTTTGCATCATTGATTGTACTCTCCATAGGGTTATATTGTTTTTAAGAATTTTTGGTATATAATTTGAATGTGAATGTGATTCATGTATTGCGTAATCAATTATTATATATTTGTAGGCCTTGTAGGCCTTGATAGTCAATTGCTGGGACCGCAAGGGGGTGGGTCCCTTTGTAGGGGATGATATGCTTAACCAATGGGATCCTTCATGGCAGGATAGCTAGCGGCCTGGTATGATGGACCGCTTTGGTTGAGCATGTAACCCCAAAAACAGGGAAAGGGTAGGGGTTCCCTTGGGGTCCTCAGCAATTCAATTGTTCTTACATATATATGTATATTGTTATTTATTCAATGGTATTGTTATTAATTAAGTGTTAAAATGAATAAGGTTTTACAATCCAATTGAAATTGTTATGGTTTCCATTTTATTCTGAATTAGAGGTGTTTCAATAGATATGCATATTGTGAAAGTTTGAGCTTTATTTTCCATCATTGGTAGTAATCTCCATATGGTTATATTGTTTTTAAGAATTTGTGGTTTATTATTTGAATGTGAAGGTGAATCATGTATTGCGTAATCAATTGGTATATATTTGTAGGCCTTGATAGTCAATTGCTGGGTCCGCAAGGGGGTGGGTCCCTTTGTAGGGGATGATATGCTTAACCAATGGGATCCTTCATGGCAGGATAGCTAGCAGCCTGGTATGATGGACCGCTTTGGTTGAGCATGTAACCCCAAAAACAGGGAAAGGGTAGGGGTTCCCTTGGGGTCCTCAGCAATTGAATTGTTCTTACATATATATGTATATTGTTATTTATTCAATGGTATTGTTATTAATAAAGTGTTAAAATGAATAAGGTTTTACAATCCAATTGAAATTTATGGTTTGCATTTTATTCTGAATTAGAGGTGTTTCAATAGATATGCATATTGTGAAAGTTTGAGCTTTATTTTCCATCATTGATTGTAATCTCCATATGGTTATATTGTTTTTAAGAATTTTGGTTTATTATTTGAATGTGAAGCTGAATCATGTATTGCGTAATCAATTATTATATATTTGTAGGCCTTGTAGGCCTTGATAGTCAATTGCTGGGACCGCAAGGGGGTGGGTCCCTTTGTAGGGGATGATATGCTTAACCAATGGGATCCTTCATGGCAGGATAGCTAGCGGCCTGGTATGATGGACCGCTTTGGTTGAGCATGTAACCCCAAAAACAGGGAAAGGGTAGGGGTTCCCTTGGGGTCCTCAGCAATTCAATTGTTCTTACATATATATGTATATTGTTATTTATTCAATGGTATTGTTATTAATTAAGTGTTAAAATGAATAAGGTTTTACAATCCAATTGAAATTGTTATGGTTTCCATTTTATTCTGAATTAGAGGTGTTTCAATAGATATGCATATTGTGAAAGTTTGAGCTTTATTTTCCATCATTGGTAGTAATCTCCATATGGTTATATTGTTTTTAAGAATTTGTGGTTTATTATTTGAATGTGAAGGTGAATCATGTATTGCGTAATCAATTGGTATATATTTGTAGGCCTTGATAGTCAATTGCTGGGTCCGCAAGGGGGTGGGTCCCTTTGTAGGGGATGATATGCTTAACCAATGGGATCCTTCATGGCAGGATAGCTAGCAGCCTGGTATGATGGACCGCTTTGGTTGAGCATGTAACCCCAAAAACAGGGAAAGGGTAGGGGTTCCCTTGGGGTCCTCAGCAATTGAATTGTTCTTACATATATATGTATATTGTTATTTATTCAATGGTATTGTTATTAATAAAGTGTTAAAATGAATAAGGTTTTACAATCCAATTGAAATTGTTATGGTTGGCATTTTATTCTGAATTAGAGGTGTTTCAATAGATATGCATATTGTGAAAGTTTGAGCTTTATTTTCCATCATTGATTGTAATCTCCATATGGTTATATTGTTTTTAAGACTTTGCGGTTTATTATTTGAATGTGAAGCTGAATCATGTATTGCGTAATCAATTATTATATATTTGTAGGCCTTGTAGGCCTTGATAGTCAATTGCTGGGACCGCAAGGGGGTGGGTCCCTTTGTAGGGGATGATATGCTTAACCAATGGGATCCTTCATGGCAGGATAGCTAGCGGCCTGGTATGATGGACCGCTTTGGTTGAGCATGTAACCCCAAAAACAGGGAAAGGGTAGGGGTTCCCTTGGGGTCCTCAGCAATTCAATTGTTCTTACATATATATGTATATTGTTATTTATTCAATGGTATTGTTATTAATAAAGTGTTAAAATGAATAAGGTTTTACAATCCAATTGAAATTATGGTTTGTTTTTTTTCTGGTTTAGGGGTGTTTCAATACGTATGCACATTGTAAAAGTTTGAGCTTTATTTTGCATCATTGATTGTACTCTCCATAGGGTTATATTGTTTTTAAGAATTTTTGGTATATAATTTGAATGTGAATGTGATTCATGTATTGCGTAATCAATTATTATATATTGTAGGCCTTGTAGGCCTTGATAGTCAATTGCTGGGACCGCAAGGGGGTGGGTCCCTTTGTAGGGGATGATATGCTTAACCAATGGGATCCTTCATGGCAGGATAGCTAGCGGCCTGGTATGATGGACCGCTTTGGTTGAGCATGTAACCCCAAAAACAGGGAAAGGGTAGGGGTTCCCTTGGGGTCCTCAGCAATTCAATTGTTCTTACATATATATGTATATTGTTATTTATTCAATGGTATTGTTATTAATTAAGTGTTAAAATGAATAAGGTTTTACAATCCAATTGAAATTGTTATGGTTTCCATTTTATTCTGAATTAGAGGTGTTTCAATAGATATGCATATTGTGAAAGTTTGAGCTTTATTTTCCATCATTGGTAGTAATCTCCATATGGTTATATTGTTTTTAAGAATTTGTGGTTTATTATTTGAATGTGAAGGTGAATCATGTATTGCGTAATCAATTGGTATATATTTGTAGGCCTTGATAGTCAATTGCTGGGTCCGCAAGGGGGTGGGTCCCTTTGTAGGGGATGATATGCTTAACCAATGGGATCCTTCATGGCAGGATAGCTAGCAGCCTGGTATGATGGACCGCTTTGGTTGAGCATGTAACCCCAAAAACAGGGAAAGGGTAGGGGTTCCCTTGGGGTCCTCAGCAATTGAATTGTTCTTACATATATATGTATATTGTTATTTATTCAATGGTATTGTTATTAATAAAGTGTTAAAATGAATAAGGTTTTACAATCCAATTGAAATTGTTATGGTTGGCATTTTATTCTGAATTAGAGGTGTTTCAATAGATATGCATATTGTGAAAGTTTGAGCTTTATTTTCCATCATTGATTGTAATCTCCATATGGTTATATTGTTTTTAAGACTTTGCGGTTTATTATTTGAATGTGAAGCTGAATCATGTATTGCGTAATCAATTATTATATATTTGTAGGCCTTGTAGGCCTTGATAGTCAATTGCTGGGACCGCAAGGGGGTGGGTCCCTTTGTAGGGGATGATATGCTTAACCAATGGGATCCTTCATGGCAGGATAGCTAGCGGCCTGGTATGATGGACCGCTTTGGTTGAGCATGTAACCCCAAAAACAGGGAAAGGGTAGGGGTTCCCTTGGGGTCCTCAGCAATTCAATTGTTCTTACATATATATGTATATTGTTATTTATTCAATGGTATTGTTATTAATAAAGTGTTAAAATGAATAAGGTTTTACAATCCAATTGAAATTGTTATGGTTGGCATTTTATTCTGAATTAGAGGTGTTTCAATAGATATGCATATTGTGAAAGTTTGAGCTTTATTTTCCATCATTGATTGTAATCTCCATATGGTTATATTGTTTTTAAGAATTTGTGGTTTATTATTTGAATGTGAAGCTGAATCATGTATTGCGTAATCAATTATTATATATTTGTAGGCCTTGTAGGCCTTGATAGTCAATTGCTGGGACCGCAAGGGGGTGGGTCCCTTTGTAGGGGATGATATGCTTAACCAATGGGATCCTTCATGGCAGGATAGCTAGCGGCCTGGTATGATGGACCGCTTTGGTTGAGCATGTAACCCCAAAAACAGGGAAAGGGTAGGGGTTCCCTTGGGGTCCTCAGCAATTCAATTGTTCTTACATATATATGTATATTGTTATTTATTCAATGGTATTGTTATTAATAAAGTGTTAAAATGAATAAGGTTTTACAATCCAATTGAAATTATGGTTTGTTTTTTTTCTGGTTTAGGGGTGTTTCAATACGTATGCACATTGTAAAAGTTTGAGCTTTATTTTGCATCATTGATTGTACTCTCCATAGGGTTATATTGTTTTTAAGAATTTTGGTATATAATTTGAATGTGAATGTGATTCATGTATTGCGTAATCAATTATTATATATTTGTAGGCCTTGTAGGCCTTGATAGTCAATTGCTGGGACCGCAAGGGGGTGGGTCCCTTTGTAGGGGATGATATGCTTAACCAATGGGATCCTTCATGGCAGGATAGCTAGCGGCCTGGTATGATGGACCGCTTTGGTTGAGCATGTAACCCCAAAAACAGGGAAAGGGTAGGGGTTCCCTTGGGGTCCTCAGCAATTCAATTGTTCTTACATATATATGTATATTGTTATTTATTCAATGGTATTGTTATTAATTAAGTGTTAAAATGAATAAGGTTTTACAATCCAATTGAAATTGTTATGGTTTCCATTTTATTCTGAATTAGAGGTGTTTCAATAGATATGCATATTGTGAAAGTTTGAGCTTTATTTTCCATCATTGGTAGTAATCTCCATATGGTTATATTGTTTTTAAGAATTTGTGGTTTATTATTTGAATGTGAAGGTGAATCATGTATTGCGTAATCAATTGGTATATATTTGTAGGCCTTGATAGTCAATTGCTGGGTCCGCAAGGGGGTGGGTCCCTTTGTAGGGGATGATATGCTTAACCAATGGGATCCTTCATGGCAGGATAGCTAGCAGCCTGGTATGATGGACCGCTTTGGTTGAGCATGTAACCCCAAAAACAGGGAAAGGGTAGGGGTTCCCTTGGGGTCCTCAGCAATTGAATTGTTCTTACATATATATGTATATTGTTATTTATTCAATGGTATTGTTATTAATAAAGTGTTAAAATGAATAAGGTTTTACAATCCAATTGAAATTTATGGTTTGTTTTTTTCTGGATTAGGGGTGTTTCAATAGATATGCATATTGTGAAAGTTTGAGCTTTATTTTCCATCATTGATTGTACTCTCCATATGGTTATATTGTTTTTAAGAATTTTGGTATATTATTTGAATGTGAAGTGAATCATGTATTGCGTAATCAATTATTATATATTTGTAGGCCTTGTAGGCCTTGATAGTCAATTGCTGGGACCGCAAGGGGGTGGGTCCCTTTGTAGGGGATGATATGCTTAACCAATGGGATCCTTCATGGCAGGATAGCTAGCGGCCTGGTATGATGGACCGCTTTGGTTGAGCATGTAACCCCAAAAACAGGGAAAGGGTAGGGGTTCCCTTGGGGTCCTCAGCAATTCAATTGTTCTTACATATATATGTATATTGTTATTTATTCAATGGTATTGTTATTAATTAAGTGTTAAAATGAATAAGGTTTTACAATCCAATTGAAATTGTTATGGTTTCCATTTTATTCTGAATTAGAGGTGTTTCAATAGATATGCATATTGTGAAAGTTTGAGCTTTATTTTCCATCATTGATTGTAATCTCCATATGGTTATATTGTTTTTAAGAATTTGTGGTTTATTATTTGAATGTGAAGGTGAATCATGTATTGCGTAATCAATTATTATATATTTGTAGGCCTTGTAGGCCTTGATAGTCAATTGCTGGGACCGCAAGGGGGTGGGTCCCTTTGTAGGGGATGATATGCTTAACCAATGGGATCCTTCATGGCAGGATAGCTAGCGGCCTGGTATGATGGACCGCTTTGGTTGAGCATGTAACCCCAAAAACAGGGAAAGGGTAGGGGTTCCCTTGGGGTCCTCAGCAATTCAATTGTTCTTACATATATATGTATATTGTTATTTATTCAATGGTATTGTTATTAATAAAGTGTTAAAATGAATAAGGTTTTACAATCCAATTGAAATTGTTATGGTTTCCATTTTATTCTGAATTAGAGGTGTTTCAATAGATATGCATATTGTGAAAGTTTGAGCTTTATTTTCCATCATTGGTAGTAATCTCCATATGGTTATATTGTTTTTAAGAATTTGTGGTTTATTATTTGAATGTGAAGCTGAATCATGTATTGCGTAATCAATTATTATATATTTGTAGGCCTTGATAGTCAATTGCTGGGACCGCAAGGGGGTGGGTCCCTTTGTAGGGGATGATATGCTTAACCAATGGGATCCTTCATGGCAGGATAGCTAGCGGCCTGGTATGATGGACCGCTTTGGTTGAGCATGTAACCCCAAAAACAGGGAAAGGGTAGGGGTTCCCTTGGGGTCCTCAGCAATTCAATTGTTCTTACATATATATGTATATTGTTATTTATTCAATGGTATTGTTATTAATTAAGTGTTAAAATGAATAAGGTTTTACAATCCAATTGAAATTGTTATGGTTTCCATTTTATTCTGAATTAGAGGTGTTTCAATAGATATGCATATTGTGAAAGTTTGAGCTTTATTTTCCATCATTGGTAGTAATCTCCATATGGTTATATTGTTTTTAAGAATTTGTGGTTTATTATTTGAATGTGAAGGTGAATCATGTATTGCGTAATCAATTGGTATATATTTGTAGGCCTTGTAGGCCTTGATAGTCAATTGCTGGGTCCGCAAGGGGGTGGGTCCCTTTGTAGGGGATGATATGCTTAACCAATGGGATCCTTCATGGCAGGATAGCTAGCGGCCTGGTATGATGGACCGCTTTGGTTGAGCATGTAACCCCAAAAACAGGGAAAGGGTAGGGGTTCCCTTGGGGTCCTCAGCAATTCAATTGTTCTTACATATATATGTATATTGTTATTTATTCAATGGTATTGTTATTAATAAAGTGTTAAAATGAATAAGGTTTTACAATCCAATTGAAATTATGGTTTGTTTTTTTTCTGGTTTAGGGGTGTTTCAATACGTATGCACATTGTAAAAGTTTGAGCTTTATTTTGCATCATTGATTGTACTCTCCATAGGGTTATATTGTTTTTAAGAATTTTTGGTATATAATTTGAATGTGAATGTGATTCATGTATTGCGTAATCAATTATTATATATTTGTAGGCCTTGTAGGCCTTGATAGTCAATTGCTGGGACCGCAAGGGGGTGGGTCCCTTTGTAGGGGATGATATGCTTAACCAATGGGATCCTTCATGGCAGGATAGCTAGCGGCCTGGTATGATGGACCGCTTTGGTTGAGCATGTAACCCCAAAAACAGGGAAAGGGTAGGGGTTCCCTTGGGGTCCTCAGCAATTCAATTGTTCTTACATATATATGTATATTGTTATTTATTCAATGGTATTGTTATTAATTAAGTGTTAAAATGAATAAGGTTTTACAATCCAATTGAAATTGTTATGGTTTCCATTTTATTCTGAATTAGAGGTGTTTCAATAGATATGCATATTGTGAAAGTTTGAGCTTTATTTTCCATCATTGGTAGTAATCTCCATATGGTTATATTGTTTTTAAGAATTTGTGGTTTATTATTTGAATGTGAAGGTGAATCATGTATTGCGTAATCAATTGGTATATATTTGTAGGCCTTGATAGTCAATTGCTGGGTCCGCAAGGGGGTGGGTCCCTTTGTAGGGGATGATATGCTTAACCAATGGGATCCTTCATGGCAGGATAGCTAGCAGCCTGGTATGATGGACCGCTTTGGTTGAGCATGTAACCCCAAAAACAGGGAAAGGGTAGGGGTTCCCTTGGGGTCCTCAGCAATTGAATTGTTCTTACATATATATGTATATTGTTATTTATTCAATGGTATTGTTATTAATAAAGTGTTAAAATGAATAAGGTTTTACAATCCAATTGAAATTGTTATGGTTGGCATTTTATTCTGAATTAGAGGTGTTTCAATAGATATGCATATTGTGAAAGTTTGAGCTTTATTTTCCATCATTGATTGTAATCTCCATATGGTTATATTGTTTTTAAGACTTTGCGGTTTATTATTTGAATGTGAAGCTGAATCATGTATTGCGTAATCAATTATTATATATTTGTAGGCCTTGTAGGCCTTGATAGTCAATTGCTGGGACCGCAAGGGGGTGGGTCCCTTTGTAGGGGATGATATGCTTAACCAATGGGATCCTTCATGGCAGGATAGCTAGCGGCCTGGTATGATGGACCGCTTTGGTTGAGCATGTAACCCCAAAAACAGGGAAAGGGTAGGGGTTCCCTTGGGGTCCTCAGCAATTCAATTGTTCTTACATATATATGTATATTGTTATTTATTCAATGGTATTGTTATTAATTAAGTGTTAAAATGAATAAGGTTTTACAATCCAATTGAAATTGTTATGGTTTCCATTTTATTCTGAATTAGAGGTGTTTCAATAGATATGCATATTGTGAAAGTTTGAGCTTTATTTTCCATCATTGGTAGTAATCTCCATATGGTTATATTGTTTTTAAGAATTTGTGGTTTATTATTTGAATGTGAAGGTGAATCATGTATTGCGTAATCAATTGGTATATATTTGTAGGCCTTGATAGTCAATTGCTGGGTCCGCAAGGGGGTGGGTCCCTTTGTAGGGGATGATATGCTTAACCAATGGGATCCTTCATGGCAGGATAGCTAGCAGCCTGGTATGATGGACCGCTTTGGTTGAGCATGTAACCCCAAAAACAGGGAAAGGGTAGGGGTTCCCTTGGGGTCCTCAGCAATTGAATTGTTCTTACATATATATGTATATTGTTATTTATTCAATGGTATTGTTATTAATAAAGTGTTAAAATGAATAAGGTTTTACAATCCAATTGAAATTGTTATGGTTGGCATTTTATTCTGAATTAGAGGTGTTTCAATAGATATGCATATTGTGAAAGTTTGAGCTTTATTTTCCATCATTGATTGTAATCTCCATATGGTTATATTGTTTTTAAGACTTTGCGGTTTATTATTTGAATGTGAAGCTGAATCATGTATTGCGTAATCAATTATTATATATTTGTAGGCCTTGTAGGCCTTGATAGTCAATTGCTGGGACCGCAAGGGGGTGGGTCCCTTTGTAGGGGATGATATGCTTAACCAATGGGATCCTTCATGGCAGGATAGCTAGCGGCCTGGTATGATGGACCGCTTTGGTTGAGCATGTAACCCCAAAAACAGGGAAAGGGTAGGGGTTCCCTTGGGGTCCTCAGCAATTCAATTGTTCTTACATATATATGTATATTGTTATTTATTCAATGGTATTGTTATTAATAAAGTGTTAAAATGAATAAGGTTTTACAATCCAATTGAAATTATGGTTTGTTTTTTTTCTGGTTTAGGGGTGTTTCAATACGTATGCACATTGTAAAAGTTTGAGCTTTATTTTGCATCATTGATTGTACTCTCCATAGGGTTATATTGTTTTTAAGAATTTTTGGTATATAATTTGAATGTGAATGTGATTCATGTATTGCGTAATCAATTATTATATATTTGTAGGCCTTGTAGGCCTTGATAGTCAATTGCTGGGACCGCAAGGGGGTGGGTCCCTTTGTAGGGGATGATATGCTTAACCAATGGGATCCTTCATGGCAGGATAGCTAGCGGCCTGGTATGATGGACCGCTTTGGTTGAGCATGTAACCCCAAAAACAGGGAAAGGGTAGGGGTTCCCTTGGGGTCCTCAGCAATTCAATTGTTCTTACATATATATGTATATTGTTATTTATTCAATGGTATTGTTATTAATTAAGTGTTAAAATGAATAAGGTTTTACAATCCAATTGAAATTGTTATGGTTTCCATTTTATTCTGAATTAGAGGTGTTTCAATAGATATGCATATTGTGAAAGTTTGAGCTTTATTTTCCATCATTGGTAGTAATCTCCATATGGTTATATTGTTTTTAAGAATTTGTGGTTTATTATTTGAATGTGAAGGTGAATCATGTATTGCGTAATCAATTGGTATATATTTGTAGGCCTTGATAGTCAATTGCTGGGTCCGCAAGGGGGTGGGTCCCTTTGTAGGGGATGATATGCTTAACCAATGGGATCCTTCATGGCAGGATAGCTAGCAGCCTGGTATGATGGACCGCTTTGGTTGAGCATGTAACCCCAAAAACAGGGAAAGGGTAGGGGTTCCCTTGGGGTCCTCAGCAATTGAATTGTTCTTACATATATATGTATATTGTTATTTATTCAATGGTATTGTTATTAATAAAGTGTTAAAATGAATAAGGTTTTACAATCCAATTGAAATTGTTATGGTTGGCATTTTATTCTGAATTAGAGGTGTTTCAATAGATATGCATATTGTGAAAGTTTGAGCTTTATTTTCCGTCATTGATTGTAATCTCCATATGGTTATATTGTTTTTAAGAATTTGCGGTTTATTATTTGAATGTGAAGGTGAATCATGTATTGCGTAATCAATTGGTATATATTTGTAGGCCTTGTAGGCCTTGATAGTCAATTGCTGGGACCGCAAGGGGGTGGGTCCCTTTGTAGGGGATGATATGCTTAACCAATGGGATCCTTCATGGCAGGATAGCTAGCGGCCTGGTATGATGGACCGCTTTGGTTGAGCATGTAACCCCAAACACAGGGAAAGGGTAGGGGTTCCCTTGTGGTCCTCAGCAATTGAATTGTTTTTACATATATATGTATATTGTTATTTATTCAATGGTATTGTTATTAATAAAGTGTTAAAATGAATAAGGTTTTACAATCCAATTAAATTATGGTTTGAGTTTTTTTTCTGGTTTAGGGGTGTTTCAATACGTATGCACATTGTAAAAGTTTGAGCTTTATTTTGCATCATTGATTGTACTCTCCATAGGGTTATATTGTTTTTAAGAATTTTTGGTATATAATTTGAATGTGAATGTGATTCATGTATTGTGCAATCAATTGGTGTATTTTTGTAGGCCTTTTAGGCCTTGGTAGACAATTGCTTTGTCCCCCAGTGGGTGGGTCCCTTTGTAGGGGAGTATATGCTTAAACAAAGGGATGCTTCATGGCAGGATAGCTAGCGGCCTAGTATGATGAAATGCTTTGGTTGAGCATGTAACCCCAAAAACAGGGAAAGGGTAGGGGTTTCCTTGGGTCCTCAGCAATTGAATTGTTCTTACAAATATATGTATATTGTTATTTATTCAATGGTATTTATTAATAAAGTGTTAAAATGTATAAGGTTTTACAATCCAATTGAAGTTGTTATGGTTTCCATTTTATTCTGAATTAGAGGTGTTTCAATAGATATGCATATTGTGAAAGTTTGAGCTTTATTTTCCATCATTGATAGTAATCATCATATGGTTATATTGTTTTTAAGAATTTGTGGTTTATTATTTAAATGTGAAGGTGAATCATGTATTGCGTAATCAATTGGTATATATTTGTAGGCCTTGATAGTCAATTGCTGGGTCCGCAAGGGGGTGGGTCCCTTTGTAGGGGATGATATGCTTAACCAATGGGATCCTTGATGGCAGGATAGCTAGCGGCCTGGTATGATGGACCGCTTTGGTTGAGCATGTAACCCCAAAAACAGGGAAAGGGTAGGGGTTCCCTTGGGGTCCTCAGCAATTGAATTGTTCTTACATATATATGTATATTGTTATTTATTCAATGGTATTGTTATTAATAAAGTGTTAAAATGAATAAGGTTTTACAATCCAATTGAAATTATGGTTTTTTTTTTTTCTGGTTTAGGGGTGTTTCAATACGTATGCACATTGTAAAAGTTTGAGCTTTATTTTGCATCATTGATTGTACTCTCCATAGGGTTATATTGTTTTTAAGAATTTTTGGTATATAATTTGAATGTGAATGTGATTCATGTATTGCGTAATCAATTATTATATATTTGTAGGCCTTGTAGGCCTTGATAGTCAATTGCTGGGACCGCAAGGGGGTGGGTCCCTTTGTAGGGGATGATATGCTTAACCAATGGGATCCTTCATGGCAGGATAGCTAGTGGCCTGGTATGATGGACCGCTTTGGTTGAGCATGTAACCCCAAAAACAGGGAAAGGGTAGGGGTTCCCTTGGGGTCCTCAGCAATTCAATTGCTCTTACATATATATGTATATTGTTATTTATTCAATGGTATTGTTATTAATTAAGTGTTAAAATGAATAAGGTTTTACAATCCAATTGAAATTGTTATGGTTTCCATTTTATTCTGAATTAGAGGTGTTTCAATAGATATGCATATTGTGAAAGTTTGAGCTTTATTTTCCATCATTGGTAGTAATCTCCATATGGTTATATTGTTTTTAAGAATTTGTGGTTTATTATTTGAATGTGAAGGTGAATCATGTATTGCGTAATCAATTGGTATATATTTGTAGACCTTGATAGTCAATTGCTGGGTCCGCAAGGGGGTGGGTCCCTTTGTAGGGGATGATATGCTTAACCAATGGGATCCTTCATGGCAGGATAGCTAGCAGCCTGGTATGATGGACCGCTTTGGTTGAGCATGTAACCCCAAAAACAGGGAAAGGGTAGGGGTTCCCTTGGGGTCCTCAGCAATTGAATTGTTCTTACATATATATGTATATTGTTATTTATTCAATGGTATTGTTATTAATAAAGTGTTAAAATGAATAAGGTTTTACAATCCAATTGAAATTATGGTTTGCGTTTTTTTTCTGGTTTAGGGGTGTTTCAATACGTATGCACATTGTAAAAGTTTAAGCTTTATTTTGCATCATTGATTTTACTCTCCATAGGGTTATATTCTTTTTAAGAATTTTTGGTATATAATTTGAATGTGAATGTGATTCATGTATTGCGCAATCAATTGGTATATTTTTGTAGGCCTTGTAGGCCTTGGTAGACAATTGCTTTGTCCCCCAGTGGGTGGGTCCCTTTTTAGGGGAGTATATGCTTAAACAAAGGGATCCTTCATGGCAAGATAGCTAGCGGCCTGGTATGATGAAATGCTTTGGTTGAGCATGTAACCTTAAAAACAGGGAAAGGGTAGGGGTTTCCTTGGGGTCCTCAGCAATTGAATTGTTCTTACATATATATGTATATTGTTATTTATTCAACGGTATTGTTATTAATAAAGTGTTAAAATGAATAAGGTTTTACAATCCAATTGAAATTATGGATTGCGTTTTATTCTAGATTAGGGATGTTTCAATACGTATGCATACGTATTATTATAAGTTTGAGCTTTACATCATTGATTGTAATCTCCATATGGTTATATTATTCTAAGAATTTTTGCTTAATAATTTGAATGTTATTCATGTATTGTGCAATCAACTGATATTTGCCTTGATAGTCAATTGCTGGGTCCCCAAAAGGGGGTGGGTCCCTTTGCAGGGGATGATATGCTTAACCAATGGGATCCTGGCAGGATCGCTAGCGGCCTGGTATGATGGACTTTTTTTGTTGAGCATGTGACCCCCAAAAACAGGGATAGGTTTTTCCTTGATAAAGGTTTCAGTGAGGGACCGAAACATTGAACAAATAAACCTTTTTTTCATTACCCTTATTTGCCTTTTTCATACAAGTCCTGTGATTGCCATCACTTTATTTTGGCCAGCTATGTCAGTCATCACCGATATGCCTAATGAATCAGATGTAAGTTGAGTTTAGGCCTGGCCATATCGGGGATGACTTTGACGTAGTTGGCCAGCTTAAATATATTGCAATATATGTACAAACAATCCCTGTTTTGTTTAAAGGGGAAGGCATCTTTAGTAGCTTAAAATATTGATAATGGGTTGAGTGCAGAGGATCTCTTGTATTTGTCTATGTGAATTTTGTAGTTAGAACCTCATTGCACCCCGTCTTAATGTTTTTAAAAATTAGTGGTGAGCACAACTTTCTCTTGTTTGTTATAGGTATACAGGAGCAGTGACCAGCTTCTTGTTGTAGCTCCCACCCCTTCCAGCTATAGTCAGGTGATCCCATAGGTGGCTAATAAAAGTGCAACCAAGTTTGGGAGTTTTACTTTGAAAGCAGAGAGTGAGTCCCTTTGTAAAATGTATAATGAAGCAATTGAATTCTTAATGAATCAGCTGTAAGTTGAGTGTAGAACTGGCCATATCGGGGATGACTTTGACATAGTTGGCCAGCTTAAATATATTGCAATATATGTACAAACAATTCCTGCTTTGTTTAAAGGGGAAGGCATTTTTAGTAGCTTAAGGCACAAAATGTTTCAGTGTTCTTTATACATTGATAATGGGTTGAGTACAGAGGATCTCTTTTGTATTTGTCTATGTGAATTGTGTGGTCACAGCCTCATTGCACCCCCGCTTAATGTTTTTAAAAATTAGTGGTGAGCACAACTTTCTCTTGTTTGTTATAGTTCATATAGGAGCAGTGACCACCTCCTTTTCTTTAAACCAGTTGTTTTAGTATATATAGATTTTAAAAACCCTTGTTATGATTCGGATTTTGTCATATTTTGTTATGCGTTATACACTCGCTATTGTGTAATAGTGGTAGTAATCTACCTTATAGTGAAAGGGAGGAGGGGTCTAACGCAGATGTAATAGCTCAGGAAGCCCAAGGTTGCCAAATATGTATAAATTTACCATGGGTTCTAAATAAAATAGATGTTAATTTCTCATTTACAATTATAGCTGTTATGTGAGCTTTTAATTTCAGAAATTGAAAGGCTTCAGCTGTTTATCCATTAAAAATATAAACATAATTCATCTCCTGGAATTACCGTTAATGGTAGAAATCCATTGATTGAACAAGGCTATCCAAGAGTCCTTTCAATTATGAATATAGGTAATGGAATCTATTATATATCTTGACCAATATTTTTGCACTATGGGCATTGCAACCATACGTGGGCCATAGTACCTTCTCCTCCACAATTTCTAAAACAAGTCGAGGGTTGAAATAAAAACATTTTATGTAAATGTGTGAGGGTCAAGTACCAACAGGTTAACACTTTGTAGGAGGTTTCTACTTGACTTAGATTCATGGAACACTTGTTTTTCCTTCTCATATGTATTCCCAGGCCTTTGGGTCTAGTGTTTGATGTAATTCTTTCTCCCTTGCTTTTATATAAGATGGAGGGTTCATATTGGTCCGTGATATTAGGGCCTGGTAAAGCAAGGAAATTAGGCCCTTTGAGTGAGGATATAATACACATAGGGGGTTATTTACTAAACTCTGAATGCAAAAATCACGAAAAATCTGTGCTATTTTTTTTATAATATCGGAGTTTTAAAAAAAAAAAATCACAAATTTTTCAGAATTTATTAAACCCCAAGGATGGCAAAAGTCTGAATCTGAAAATCCGGCATCTCAGACCTGTTGAGGTTGCATATAAGTCAATGGGAGAAGTCTCAATGATTTTTTTTTTTATGTGCGCTGGGCTTTTGGCAATACCCCGAAGTTTTCTGAGTTTTTGGCGAAAAATACGAAAAAATCTTGAAAATCAGATGAAAGATCCGAAAAAATTGTGCAAATCGTTTTTTTTTCACATTTTTCAAAATTTTAGAGAAAGTGTATTAATAAATAAGCCCAAAAAACCCGTGCGGATTTGGTCAGAGTTTTTTTCAGAAAATATTGAGATAAATTCGGACTTTGATAAATAACCCCCATAGTGTCTCGAATGCAGAGCAGGAAGACTGGCTGGAATGTTTATATATATATAGAGATATAGAGTATAGATAATGCTGAACTTGTAAAAACCAAAACTTTTTATTAGCGGGGGCATGGAATTTATGTTTAAAATTTTCCCAAGGCATTCTGCCTGTGGATTGATACAGATCTTTAATATACTGAATATACTGACTGTTTAGTAGAGTCCCAAATGGTCAGGATATGTTGCATAAAATCTATCACCTTTGGGCATGATTCTACTTTTATCCAAAAGAGGGCTACAGGGGTGGTGGGATAAAGTGGTGCTTTTTTAATCTAAACCCAGATCGGAGGAGGTGAAAGGTACATCTGTGCTATAGGGGCCAATTGGGCTGCTTGGTAATATTTCTCTAAACTAGGAAAGGCAAGGCCTCCATGTCTTTTACCTTTCTGTAATGTTGCCTTTGATACCAAAGGCTCATACAAAGTTGATGAGAAATTTTTGTAAGGTTACCAAGTCTTTCTTGGCCAAAGGTATAGGTAAAGAAAGGAAGAAATATGATAGCTTAGGTAAGCTAACCATCTTAATGGCATTAATTTAACCTAGCCATGAACGTTTGTACCTATACCAGTGGGTCAGTAAGCTGTTAATTTTCTACCACAATTAAGCATAGTTCCATTTATAAAGAGAATTGTGGTATGAGATATATTCCTAAATACTTCATATGTGAACTTTTCCAGGAATATTCAAAATTAAGCTGTATGAGTTTAATTACATGGCCTGGTAGGTTCAAGCTCAATGCTTCTGATTTTAAATTATTAACTGAAAGGCCAGAAATCTTGGCAAACTGATCCAGCAAATTTGTTAAGTTTGGTAAAGAGGTGAGAGGTTTTGTCAGTGTAAGAATTATGTCATCTGCAAAGAAGCAAGCTCTGTATTGTGTCCTGGACAGAGGTATTCTGTGAATTTGAGGATGGTGGTCAATAAGTCTATCCAAAGGTTCTACAGCCAGGGCAAAAAGAGCAGATGACAAGGGGCAGCCTTGTCTCATACCCCTTTTTAAGGTTATATTGACAGAAGTAAAGGGTCCCATTTAATATATATTGGTAGGCAACTTTTGGTTAGTCCATCTAATAGTCAAGTCAGCCTCTCGAAGTTGTAAAATATTTAGTTCAGTAGAAATTAAATGAAGGGTTTGCTTGAACCGTGTTTATAAATATTAATTCATTTCTTAGGGAAAGGAAGTATGAATTACTCAATCAGTATTCACTTAATCAAGAGAAGAAGAAAAAAGAAGTAAAACCCCTCTTTTCCCACACCCAACCCTTTAACCCTTTACAAAGTGCTATGTGCAATAAATAAACAAATTTATTTTAAATTACTGCTCTCTAGTGAGATTTATTTGTCGATGAATGACGTACAAGTTCTCTGTACAATTAATTAAATAAAGTGCCAGTGCTAAAATTATTTAATCTCAATCATTTAGGAGTGCCATGTGCTAAGTTAATTTTATGGATAATAAATTATAAAATTAATTAATTAATTCTCAATCATGAACCATTTAAATTAATACACTTATAGCGCTAGTGCTAAAACAAATTATCAGCTTAGTACATGAATACAAAACAAATTAATTAGTTGTAACTCCTCAATCAATCACCATTCAAACTAATACTCATAAGGTGCTAATACTAGAGTAAAATGTAATCTTAAATTGCCTAAATACCTAAACAATTTATTAAATACTGATTGGTTTTATAAAAACAGCTGCTGCTGTGGGGTATTAATAAATTAATTAAGTTCAATATAAAAGATTGATTAAAAAACGAAACCAGCATTTGAGAAATAAAAGCAGGAAAAATGAAAATAGTATAGAGGTGGTGAAATCCCAAGAATCTACTGCCTGGTTGTATTTTCTAGGCCCTGGGACCCCACATGGGGAGAAAGTAGGACGCTGGGGACTGTGGTCTACCTTTCTATCTCAGGAGGAGAACTGATCTTTCCTATAAAACCACAAATCCCACAGTGCCGTATAGTAAAAGAGAATCAAAGAATACAAATGCGGTTAGTTTAAGCTAAAAATATTCACCGACAGAATTAGTTAAAATCAAAGTTAGGAATCAATTCCAATTGCCAAATAAGTTAGAGGTTTGCCAACGCAAGGCAAAACTCTAACTTATTAATTTTATTTATGAATAATTATCTCATTTAGTGTTAAAAAACAGGTAAAACAGTAATTAAAGACCTAGTGAAACCTATTAAAGTAGAGCTTATTGTTGGCTTGGTTAAACATATTGAGGATCCTTACAGAAGCGTAACTAGAGGGGGGCGGGCCCTGGCGCAGGACGCACAGCCTGGCCCCCGCCCCCCTCCGTACACCCGGAACTGGCCGGGAATATGCGCCGCACATCGGCGCGCGGACTGCCGGGGGGCCCTGAGGGGGTGCGGGCCCTGGCCCGCTCGCACCCCCTGCTCCCCTGGTAGTTCCGCCACTGGATCCTTATGCAATAACATAATACTTATGAATATTCAGAAGCTGATGTTGATAATCTTAAATGATTGAGGCAAGAGACAAGCTTAGACCTAATAATATTATAGTGGGCCATGTTAAAGATCTTAAGGTCAATATAAATGTAAATATAGCCTTTATTAAGGATATTGAGGATCCTTATGCAGTAGAATTATAATTATAATTATGTTACACATCCAGTCATTCCAGCCTTTACATTACATTTTTGCCTAACTAACTATATTAGAAACATGTTTTATTTTGCACAGCCTATCTATTTACACAGTTTTTATTTTTACACTGAACTGTTCCTTTAAGGCTGGGTACTTGGTTTAGGGTCTCATTGTGCCAGGGGAGTTTTAGATAAGGAGGGTTCATCGGGCCATGGTGGGCTTGAGGGATGTTGGGTATGTGGAGGTCTGTTTTGGTGCTTTGGGACTAGTAAGCCCACTCAAGATTTAGACAGTCCATAGTTTCCTCTGGGGTGGCGTGTGAAAGTTGTCTTCCATTTAAGCTAAATATCAGTTTTAAGGGGAAACCCCATCAATATCAGATCTTGTGGGCTTGTAGAATTGTAAGGGCCGGTTTAAAGTCTCTTCAGCGGGCTAGCATTTGGGGAGCTGAGTCAGCAAAAAGTTGGACTGTGTGGCCCTGAAAAACCAATGGTTGGGTGTCTCTGGCCGCTTTGCATAATGGCTTGTTTAGTTCGGTGATAATGCAATTTTAAAATAATATCCTGCAGTTGATCGGAGGTGGGTGGTTTTTCCAATGACCTATGGATCCGGTCTATATGTAGGAATTGCGTTAGTCAATCTGGGACAAAAGCAGCTAGCCACTCTTTCACCTCCACCTCCAGATTTTAATAAGACTCTGGTATTCCACGTATTCATAGATTATCTCTACGAGAGATAGTTTAGTAGCTTTATCCATTTCTATATAGAGAACCTCTTTTATTTTTTCCAGTAAATCCTTATCGGATCGATCTGCTAGCGAAGGACTTGTTTGAGTAGACTGTGGATCAGGGGACCCTATGATCATCTCTTCAGTATCTGAATTGTTAGCTGAGTGTATAGTACAACCAGCTTGTCTTCCAAAAAAGTATCAATTTGTTTGGTGGACACAGGAGGACGAGATTTAGTGTCATTCCTTAATCGGCCCATTACTGAAAATATTTATAACTGAAAGTCCTATCTTTACACATTTGCAACCTCTATTTGTAATTGACTTTTGGTTCTTCTTGCCAGGCAGCCCGCCCTTTGTTACAGCTGTCAATGTTAGGCAGTCCAAACTTTGTCACCATTATTACAGATTGGCAATATTACTTCATAATTGTTAAGCCAATGGCAGCCCTTGGTTAGCTATCTTGTCCTTTAGGGTCTGTCCAGATCTAAGATCCTTTTCACCTGGTGGTAGTTCACCTAGAGCCCTGAAGTAATAGGTGGTTTACATCCTTTTAAAGGAACACTATACGCCCCAAACAATGTAGGTCTCTATTAAAAGATACTGAGTAAAACAGCTCATGTGTAAAACCCTGCTTCATGTAAATGAACCATTATCATCATAATATACTTTTTTAGTAGTATGTGCCATTGGGTAATCATAAATAGAAAATTGCCATTTTAAAAAATAAGGGCCGCCCCCTGAGATCGTACGATTCACTGTGCACACATACAAACCACATGTAAGGTCACATGAGCCAATTAACAGACCGAGTTCTGCCTTTTGCTTCCTCACTTCTTCCTGTTACAGTTAGAGTTGTAGTATTTCTGGTCAGGTGATCTCTGAGGCAGCACAGATAGAGTCACGAAATGGTGGTTCAAGGCAAGAGATTTAAAAGAGCAATATTTATGTAAATATATATTCCAGTTTGGTAAGATTCTTTAATATGTCATTCAATTTGATATAAACTATCTGTCGCTTAAGTATTCATTTTGGGGGTATAGTTTTCCTTTAAGGATTACCATTGTAAAAAGGTTCTGGGGTAATGATTATGGCATCCAAAGTGTTGTGGTGCTCAATTCACATAGAGGCAGAAGATGGCTTACCCATTGCTTCCTATATTATGGCTGCCTGATCATTTCACTTGCAGTATCTTAGCAATGCCCCGAAATACAATGGTAAACAACAGTCACACGGAATCAGGAAGCTCTCTGGACTAAATAAAGGGAGTCAAACTTTAGTTTAATGGCACTTCTCGGATTTTACAGCTGCATCACACAGACTGTCACGCTTCTTCAGTCACCAGCACAGCCTCAAACAGGCCCACCTAATGCTCCAGAAGACTGTACGGTGGGCAAGTCTCATCCAGCCAGCCACAGGTTACCTCTGGTCTGCCCCAGAATCCAGGCCCGGCAGGGACACCTCCACCACAAACAGGCTACACAGGCCCCGATAGTCCCATGCTGCTCTGGACAGTGCCGCTCACCTCCGGCACTCTTGTTCAAGCCCATGGAGAGAAAGGACAGAAAAGGGGGTCAAAACATTAACCTCCTCTCAAGGTCCGGTGGGCTGGAGAGTCCGGGTTCCATGGATCAGGGGGAGAGCCCTCAAAAATGCGACCTGCTCGGTTGGCGGTTAGCCTTCGGTTGCCATGTTTTTGAGAAATGTTTTTTTAAAGGTTTTTATTTTGCATTTTGAACATCAACAAAACAAAATAAACAGATTAAACAAAATTAACAGTCTTGACACTTGCTACTGTTAACAAATATTCTGTATGTACCATAGCAGTTTTAACGTACAAAGAAGCATGTAGCATATTTAGAGAATATCGTCTTATATGTTAGAGCTTACCTATAATTCAGTCATCTGGAAGGGATGCATGTAAGTTGGCATCCAACCAGGTTTCCCATATTTTCTCAAATTTCCCAGGTGTTCTCCCAGCATTGTACATCAGTTTAATTAGGGGCAGCGTAAAATAAAATAGACCTTAGAAGTGACCTGGACTTTTGTAAGGGGACTACTTCATCTATAATACCTAATAAGCAAATTTTTAAGGGACTTGATTCCTGGAACGGATAGGAATACATTGATAAAATGCAGTGCTGTCCAACTTCTATGGTACAGAGGGCTGGAATTTTTCCAATCTACATGGTGGAGGGCCAATAACGGAAGCCAGTGTTAGCCACTCCCTGTTTTTAGACCACACCCACTTTAAACCACACCCATGTTACCGCAAGACCATGTCCACATTAATAGCACACCAAAAAACCAAATGGTTAGTGCTCACTGCAGGGATCAGGGCCGGAACTAGGGGTAGGCAGAGTAGGCAGCTGATTTTTCAAGCGTTTATTTAATAATTTGTTTCAGTAATCAGTTTCAGTTGGGTAGAATCCATCTCCTTCCCCTTCTCCCTCTTGCTCCTTCTGTGCAGTGCAGCGCGACGTGCATAACGCGTCAATGACATCACTGATGTGTTGGATGGCAGAAAGCTGGTGGCCTGCTTGGTGTGGCTCACTCTTGCTGCACTCAGCCTTGCACAGTTGCACTGAACTGAAGACATTCTTTCTATTACTGTAAAGTGTGAAGCTTCCTGCTGGCACAGCCAGGTACAGATTTGGGGCCCATATGTTTGCTGTTGCTGCTGGGCTGGGCGCTGGGACAGTGACATAAATACTTGGGGGCAATATGATGTGATCAGATTTATTTTTGGCTGCTGCTGGCACAGGTGAAGATTGGGGGCAATATGATTGCTGCTGGAGGGCTGTATAATGAATGGCTGCTGAGATTGCTTGCACAGGTATGGGTGGGGTGTATTATGGATGGCTGCTGGGCTTGCTGGTACAGGGGGCAGTAATATAAATTAAAAATGTTTTACACTTTCTTGCTCTCTTTATTTAAAAACCATCATTGTAAGGAGGGAAATGGTAATGCAGGACAGGGGGCGCTGATTGAAGCTCTTGCATATGGTGCCAAACAACCTTGTGCCTGCCCTGGCAAGGATGTCACTCATATGTGAAAAAAGCTAAATCATATTAAGACATACCGATAAATCCATATGCCTCCTCCTCCCCTGTGTATAATACAGTACCCCAGTATATGATTAAACACCTTAGGGGCCACTAACAATAATTTTCAAATGCTAACAAACCCCCAGAACAAATACCAAAGTATGACACACACAGGGAGCATAGGGAAGGCAGATCAGAGCAGGAGACAGGGAAACCTATCAGTCTAATATGTACTACATACAGTGACACAGTGCTAGTGCCCCATTAGCATTTTGTATAAAGTGTGAACAGGAGAACAATGTGGGCAGTTTCAGTCTGGATCTCAGGTGTGAACAGTACAGGCCTTTAGGGGAGTGAACAATAGAGGTGTCACAAGTGTGATCAATGCAGGGGGATCACAGGTGTGAACAATACAGGGGATTAGTCTGAATTTGAGGTTTAGACAATGCAGGGGTCAGTTAATCTCTGTAGTGATACCTTTTAAAGTTTACATATGGTAAACAGACACAGCAAGCAGACTCTGATGTGGAGGGCCACATGAGGGGAGGCCAGTTGGACAGCCCTGGTGTAGTGGATGACTTCTGTTCAGTATGTCTAGGGCAGTCCCATATCAAATGGAGGAAACCAGCATCTCCCCTATAGCATTTTACATAGTTGGCTCCATCTAGTCTGCCCATAGATTTGAGCCTAAGGTGGGTAAGATAGATTTGATGAATCATTTTGAATTGAACCATCCTGCCTCTAAGTGATATTAGGCAGGGGCAGAGGTTATCTGTGGTCTCCTCCCATTTGTCCTCCTCTAAAGAGGGAATAAGCGACTGCTTCTTTTGTTTGGCTTTATTGAATGGGGAGGGTTGGGAGGATTAAATTGTATTATACAGCCAGGGGCGATCCTGGCCCCTCCGCCGCCTAAGGCAGCAGCAGTTGCTGCTGCCCCCTCCCCCGGAAATTCACTCTTAAAGTACCAGGAGCAGCATTTTTGCTGCCCCTGGTACCTAGTGGGGTGCTGCTGCCTGAGGCAACAGCCTCAACTTGCCTCATTGACGAAGCACCCCTGTATACAGCTGAGATAGCAGTTTGGTGAGATCTGAAGTCCAAAGTCTGGCTTCCCATGTCAGTTGTGTAGGTGCAATTTGGAATGAACAGAACTGCACATAAAATGCATGTCTCACCTGGAAGCATCTGAATAGTTGTATATCTTGACGATTCAACTTGATTTTCAACTGATCTAGGAAAACAAAACTATTCTCTGATAATAAATCCTCAAGGTATCTTATATCCATTTGTGGCCAGTATTGAAAGTCTGCTAGATTCTTCATGTGGGGCAAGTTAGAGTTTCTCCAAAGTGGAGTTTTGCCAGATAGTTTAGACAGGGGGGGGGATCCTGTTTTGGGTTGTAGCCTTGCCCATACTTTAATGGGGGTAGTAATCACTCCTGGCAGTGGGGGAGGTCACGGATGGCTTCTAAGGAATTTAGAATTGAGGCATGCAGGTCAGTTAAGGAGATACTGTCATCTGGATTAAACCAGTTATATATGTAGGATAGTTGGTAGGCAAAGTAGCAATGCTGTAGGTGAGGGAGGGCAAGCCCTCCTTTGTCCTTGTGGGCAGTTAGTGTAGCCCATGATAGTCTGGTTGCTTTATTAGCCCATAAAAATTAGATTAGCTCACTATTTACTTATTTAAAAAAGGGGTTAGCAATATATAGAGGTGCGTTCCATAGTGGTTATAGGAATCTAGGAAGGTATAACATTTTGAATAGGTTAACCACACAGGGTCAGCAGCAGTTGAATCCAGTGTGGAATAGCAGATTTGAACCATGTTAGGATGGGCTCCATGTTTTCAGTTACATATAGAGGAATATTTGAAGTAACAATGATACCCAGGTAGCGGAATTTGGTTACCAGAGCGAGTGCCAGAGCATCTCCCATATTCACCAGGTTCCCCAAAGATTAAGATTGATTTATTTTTGTTTATCCACAAACCACTTAGTGCCCCAAACTTCTCAAGAACCTCTAGTGCAGTCTGCAGTGATGGACCAGAATCCGCCAGGGAAAGTAAAACATTGTCTACATATAAAGCTACTCTTTCCTCTATGTTACCTATTGAGATACCTTTAACCAGAGGTGTTTGTCTCAGATATGCTGCCAGTGGTTCAATGGCCAGAGCAAATAAAAGGGGCGACAGGGGGCGTCCCTGCCTAGTTCCTATCCCCAAGTCAAATACAGTTGAGAGGGTGTTGTTAACTCGAGTTTGGGCGGTGGGTTTCTTGTATAGCAGTTTAATCCATGTGATAAAGTGTGATAAAGACATAGTCAACTGACAGAGTCAAAGGTCTTTGTTATGTCTAGTGAGGCTACCGCCTCCGTAGATTGCTGCTGGCTGGCTAATTGATTGTGCGTATAAAGGCATCTCAAATTAATGGGCGTGGTTTTATTAGGCATAAAACCGGTCTGATCTGAATGAATTAAGGATGTAATAACCTTAATTAACCTATTTGCCAATATTTTAGCGAGTATCTTGGCATCGGTATTGATCAACGATATAGGTCTATAGGATGAGTATGGATCTTTCCCTTCATTTAATAAAAGTGTAATTATGGCATTATAACAGGAGGAGGGAAGTTTCCCTTTCCGGAATACATGGGTGAACGTGTCTAGTAGTTTTGGGGATATTTGATTGGCCAACAGTTTATACCAGGTTGCTGGTAGGCCATCTGAACCCAGTGTCTTATTAGGTGGAAGGCCTGCAATTTCAGCTTTCATGAGTGGGTACTCTAGGAATTTGGCTTCCTCTGGAGATAGTTTGGGAAGATCTGTGCCTACCAGAAATTGTTCTAGGTTGGTGTTCTTTTTGGTTGGAGGATCACTTATCTGTGTCCCCCACATTACTTGACCCTCACCCTAAGGTGTATCTCTCCTGGGACCCTCCTGCAGCTTCCCAGGCCTCCGTGCTGTGTGTTAAGGAGGCTTTTAATGAGCAGCCTATGTGTTAGGGCACCACACTCAGTAGGCTGATGCTTAATGGGCTGTACCACATGGCTCTCAACTCCTGTGGAGAAGCTTGTCTGAGGAGTGGGGGTCATACTAGGGGGGCACCCCCAGGGTCACAATTGTCGGGCACTTCCGGTCGGCCGCAGGCCATGTTTGAGCTCATACGAGTTCCCAGCTTTGCTGCTACACTAGGCCGAGAGTTTTTGGTTGTAAATATATATGTGAAGTTGTCATGTGTTGGGCAATTGATTTATATAGGCTTTGATAGACAATTGCTGAGTCAAAAAGCGAACCTTCATGGGAGGATAGCTAGAGGCCTGGTATGATGGACAACTTTGGTTGAGCATGTAACCCCCAAAAACAGGGAAAGGGTCAGGATTCCCTTGGGTCCTCAGCAACTGAATTGTTCTTACATATATCTGTATATTATTATTTATATAATGGTATTGTTTATAAAGTGTTGAAATTGATAAGTTTTTTCAATTCCCAATTAAATTGTTACAGTTGGTATTTTATTCTGGATAAGGTGTTTTAATATGTATGCATATTATTGAAGCTTGAGCTTGATTTTACATCATTGATTGTAATCTCCATATGTTTATACTGTGTTAAATAATTTTTGGTTTCAAGTTTGTATGTGAAGGTGATTTATGTATTGCGCAATACATTTATATAGGCCTTGGTAGACAATTGCTGAGTCCCCAAGGGGGAGGATCCCTTTGTAGGGGATGATATGCTTAACCAAAGAGATCCTTCATGGCAGGATAGCTAGAGACCTGGTATGATGGACAACTTTGGTTGAACATGTAACCCCCAAAAACAGGGAAAAGGATAGGGGTTCCCTTGGGGCCTCAGCAATTGAAATATATGTATATTGTCATTTATATAATGGTATTATTGTTAATGAATTGTTTAAATTGATAAGGTTTTTGAATCCAAGTTAAAATGTCATGGTTTTAGTTTTATTCGAGATTAGGTATTTCAAAATATATGTATCTTGTTAAAGTTTGAGCTTTTTTTTACTTTACTGGTTGTAATTATCATATAGTTAGGGTGTTTTCTAGAATCTTTGGTTTTCAATTTGTATGTGAAGTTGATTCATGTGTTTGGCATTGGATTTATATAGGCCTTGATAGACAATTGTTGGGTCCCCAAGGGGGTGAGTCATTTTGCAGGGGATGATATGCTTAACTAAAGTGATCTTTCATGGCTAGAGAGTGTGTATGATGGACCGCTTTGGTTGAGCATGTGATTGGCCATCTGTGAGAGTGGGCAAATGCTCGGTGGGCCATCCTCTTCCTAGTGGCCACTGGGACCTTTCTATTATGCAAATAGGCTTCTGAAGGTGCCGATATATTTTAGCCCTCCCCTAGCCCCACTAACCAATGAAAGAGGAAAGCGGTTACCTGTAAGGGTATGGAGGCTGACAGCGCATGTGTACTTTTTGGGGCGCAGAGCTGGAAGCAGTAGCAGAAGGCTGCATATATGGTAGAAGCAGCACTTATGAAGGTTCAGAAGAGCTATGTGCAGCAGCCGCTTTCTCCAAGAGTATATTTTCTCTGCATGAGATGCCCCCACCCCTTCTTAAACAATGTATCAAAACTCTCCCAGACTGAGTCTGCTGAGGAGAGGGGCAGGCATAGCTAAAGGATCAGGAAGGCATGGAACAATTCTTGTGTTCTCTCTGACAGACTATACATTATCAGGCAAGATGCTTCCCATGTTTATGCCATTGTTTATTTGAGTTCCTTTTGTTGAGAGTCTTCATAGGACCAATAATGTATACTTACCATTACTGATACAGTTTTTTAGTTCTTTCAACTCCCAACATTTTATAGCAGTATCTGAGGGCCTGATGCTGTATAGCTAATCTTTTTACTGCACTAGATGCCACTTTTCAAAGAATGTTTACAATAATGTCTACTGTTTATATAGCCACTTATGCAGGGCAATGGTAGAGGCTAAAGGTTAGTCCACACAAGGAGATTCGGGGAGATTTTGTCGCCTGGCAAATAACCGCCTCTTCTTCTGGGCGACAATCTCCCCGAACTGCCTTCGCATGTCTTCCCATCCGCTATAATGAAAAGTCCGATGCGCTAAAGCACACGGGGCACTTCGTTTTCCGAAGTCGCCCAAAGTTGCCTCATGAGGAAACTTCGGGCGACTTCGGCAAACGAAGCTCTGCGTGTGTTTTATTATAGCGGATGGGAAGACATGCAAAGGCAGTTCGGGGAGATTGTCGCCCAGAAGAAGAGGCGGTTATTTGCCAGGCGATTAAATCTCCCCGGATCTCCTCGTGTGGACTAACCCTTAATGGTTCAAAGAATGCAACAGGTAATTATCATACCATTACTCACAATGCCTGTTATTTTATGTTATTTCAAATTAGTTTTTGGTGAACTTGTGCTTTATGGTGACCTTGTTATATTCAGAGAAATTCCACATATAGAAAAAATGTATCTACCACAGAGCTTTGCAGGCTCCCATAAGTACATTTGAACTTGGGCTTGGATGCCATGGGTTACTTTTCCTGAGCAAACCTTGAGTATTTTATTGAAAATGGTGTTTTATGTATAGCATTTGTTGCCATTTAAAACCTGTATATTCTGCTCACACATGGGCTGCTTAGATTTTTTTGCCAGGGCTGCTTTTAACTCCCAGTCCAGCCCTGCTGCCCACTTTTGGCATATCTGAAGGGGGTCGGTCTGTTGCAAGCACAGGCAGCATAGTGAAATTTGAGCATTGCAGTTACTGGTGAGGGCTGGGGTGGAGCCAGGCCTGGACTGGAATTGAATTAGCTGAGCGTGGATCTGATTAGCAAGTCATATAGGTATGGAGTAAACATAATACCTTGGCGTCGGAGGTGCACAACAAGAGGGCTGAGTACTTTGGTGAATACTCTCGGTGCTGTACAGAGGCTGAAGGGAAGGGCTCTGAATTGATAATGTCTGTGTAGAATTGTGAATCTTAAGTACCTCTGGGATTCTTCCCTGATGGAGATATGCAAATAAGCTTCCTGAAGATCTATCTTGGTTATGTAGCATCGTTCTGTCATTGACATTAATACTGACCAGATCGATTCCATGCGGAATTTCTGTTTGGACACAAGTGGATTTAGGGGCTTCAAATTTAGCATCGATCTGAAAGTGCCCTCTTTCTTTGATACCAGAAATAAATTTGACTAGAACCCTTTGTAGTGTTCTTGTGGGGGAACTGTCGCAATGACTCCATTCTCCTGGAGGTCTTTGACTATGGTTATGAGTTTGGCTGGATTTTTTGGCATGGATGATCGTCTGACTATGTGAGGGGGTAGGCTGTTGAAAGGTATTCTGTACCCTTCATTGATGATGGAGAGAACCCAGTTGTTGTGTATGTGGCTTTGCCCAATTGTGTAAAACTGTCGAAAATGACTGTTTAGCCCTCCCGGGTCTGATCTGTTTGAGTCAGGATGAGGTGGACTTTGCAGGGCCCAGCTTTCTGGTTTGCCTCTGCTGGTTGAGCCAAGGTAGTCTTTCCTTTTTGGAGTCTCCACTCCACTATGAAGGACGAAAGGAAGAGTTTCTAAAAGGGCGTCCCTGGGAACTCCATTGCCTATTGTATGGTCTACTTGGTGGCTCTGACCTAGGCATTTTTCCTAAGCATAAAAAAAGGTGCTTTTGAAAAAGGGGAAAAAGAAGCACACCATACTCCAGCTCTGCCTTCAAAGCATTTTATTGCAGCAGAGATGTGGCACAAGCTTTTGGGGACAACCCCCTTCCTCAGGTGCTCTTACCACCTGTAACCTCCATTATGATTTGCTTTAGGTCAGGCCCAAAATGTGTGTTACCTGCAAAGCAGAGATTGAGTAACTTTATCTTGGATGCAGTGTCTCCAGATTATTGTCTCAACCATAATGCCCTTTTGGCTACTATTGTATCAATACTGGTTTTAGCTGCCAGTCTTACCATATCCATTGCTGTGTCTGATAAGAAGGCGGAGCTAATATGTTGTAGCTCCTCCTGTTGTAGCTCCTCCTGTAATTCCTCTGGAGACTTAGTGTTCTTTAACAACTTTTGCAAATTCCACTGCTGGTCGGAGGATTGTTGTGGCATGTGTATATCCTGTTCTCAGAGACACCTCCATGTTTTTGTCCATCGGTTCCTTAAAAGCTGCTTCCTCTGTTGGTAGTGTGGTATTCCTAGATAGTCGGGCAACCGCTGAGTCTACTTTGGGCACCCTATCCCAAATCTTTTGTTGTTCTTCCAGAATAGGATAAGTATGAAGGAATCGTTGAGTAAGTGTAAGTCGATAATCTGGTTTGGACCATTCGTTTTCAATTAGTTGAGATGCCGACTTAAAAATAGGGAAATCCCGAGACTTCTTGGGTTGAACCCCCAAAACTCTGTCAGCCTTTGAGGAGTTGTTGCCTCATCTTTAAACTCTAGTGTAGCTAGCATTTCACATAATAGGCGTTAGCCGTGTCAGGACCTGCAATTGAGCAGTATTGTTGTTCGGTGTCTGAGTCATCAGTGGAAACTTCGCTGACTGAAGGTTCTCTTGGTTCTAGGTCACTATCCTGATCACTGACTTCATTTGATTCAGATGAGTTGGTCTCTAAACTCAATGGCGCCCTCCATTTCTTACTATGTGTGACTTATGGATGATTGCATTTTATCTAGTCAAATAACTCCTCCAATTGAGGTGGTTTTACAGATGGATGGATGTTGGTCTTGCGCATTGTCCATTTGTGGACTACCTTCTATATTCTGGGATGCAATAGGATGTGGGGATAGGGTTGGTGCAGAATATGGTGGATCAGTACAGTCCAGACATATCCCTTGCTCCCCTTTGCTTAACGTGTGTTTGCACTTTTTGAACTTGCTATGAGATCTCTTCTTATTTGCCTGTCTAGTCTTAGGGGTTGTAGTGGTATTAGCCATATTCTTCCTAAGGTCCTCTAGGGCCATGTCTGTATCCATGGTGTGTCACATTTAATTTGTCTTTCTGTATGGATAAAGTAATGCGACTTACCATGACCTTATGTGCCCCCAATTTAATGCCTGTGTCTTTGCATTCTGTAGACATATGAGTTGCCCAGTATGTTAAGCCTGCAGGCTAGGATGCAGCTGTTATACCCCTAATGTGCTCCCTTATAATAATCATTAGGTACCTCTTGTGAAGTAAGAGCTCTTAACAGAGTCTCTGACTTGTGTCCTGTGCTTACAGCATCTGTGTGCTTGCACAGCGATCTGGAGCCTGATATACACGCGCACCCTATAGCCAAAATGGGGCCTGCATCTTACGTCCGCATCATGCAATTGTTTGGTGCCAATCTTCTGAAAACTGTAAGTGCGGCAACCAGTCCCAAACCTGGAAGTGTGGTTCCTCCTGTGCTAGATGATTAGAAGTCTTGGAGTCCGTTAGGGGACAACAGTAGTTGTCTCTGTGAGACTTTACTGTGTCACCGGATGTCCTTAAAGTTTGCCCCCAGTCCTGTGGGGTGGTACCGGCTGTAATGTGCATCTGCAGGATAGCTTCATGCTTATCTTGTGCTTCATGAAATAATAAAAATAATAACCAAAAAAAATGAGACTGTCTTAACCTACAACAGGACAGAAGAAAAAATAGGAGGAGCATGAGGTTATATGAGGAGGGTGGAGCCGAAATTTATTCTTCTTCTGTCATGCCTCCAAAGATGGATACTTAACCCCATAGCAGCTGCACTGACAGGGATGGCCGGTCTAGTGAAATTAGTTACTTGTATAGGTCAGATGGGCCATAAATTGCACAGGTTAACTGCTGAAGATGTCATTGTAGATGCTGAAGACAGGCTGTAGGTGTTAACAAGGTGTCTGTGATCTGATATAGGGCCTCCTCCCTGCACAGGTCTGGCAGGAAAGTTATAAGCCTTGCTCTCCACTGAACAATTCTGTGGCATTTTCACTGCACTGGATCACTGGGCTTTCACCCCTTGTAGAGAGAAAATTTTATTAGAACAGATAAAAACATTATTTCAGAATCAGCTTGGAACAATGAAACTTGGTTTGATTCTAGAGGAATTCACACAAATCACTCCATGTGGACAGGGGCAAGGAAATTAGATACAAATATGAGCATATGATCAGCGCTAGATCATCACTTAACAAGCAAGACTGAAGAAGATATTGGGAAGAGGGAGTGAAGACATTTGATGGGCCCCACAGATACTGGCTCTGTTGTCTAGATTCTACATGCATCAATACAATATAAACCATGATACATGTAAGTATGTGACTTACACCAGAATGATTTAGTGCATAAAGGTGAGCGTGCACTGGCCAATACAATTCTGTATTTGATTGATTTGACAGCTGACCCTCCAGTATACAGTACCTGCTAAAATCCTGGTGAGCTCCAGTCCAGGTATTACCTGCTGCCACATCTCTTTGAAACTCCCAGCAATCCACCAACAGCTGTGAAGGTTTGTGTGTGCGCGTAAAAGTGATGGTCTATGTGTAGGTGTGGTGGAAGGTGCGTCTATGTGTGGGTACATATGTAGGAGGGGTGAGTGTAGGGTTGTCATCTGGCCGGGATTTTATGGCCTAGCCAGGGGGGGCTGATCACTAATGTCGCACATTTATATGTGGGCTGCTTTATTTTTTTTTGCCAGGGATGCTTTTTTACTCCCGGTCTGACCCTGCTACTAATACAATGGCAGAGAATTCCATTCCTTCACAAACCTCACAATTACACATTCCACTATTTACTAGGCCAAATGTCCTACTGGTCTTTTGCACGGGGAAAGGGTTGCCAACTTTTAACTTGAATAAAACTGTCCTTCGGGTCAGGGAGTGGGCTGTGACATCATATGGGGCAGGGTGATGACATCACTGGGCAGGGAAAAGGGTGGAGTAGGTCAGGAAATGGGTGGAGTGGGGAAATTGTTGGGTGGGCCTGGAAATGGGCAGGGAATATGTGGGCCTGTCCATATAAGGGATTACTGTCAACAGAGTGGGTGAGAGAAGGGTTGGATTTATATGGTGTTGCAAATATTTGTTAAATTCATAAATCCAGCCCTGGTCCTAGCTGGTGATTTACCGGTTGGGCCAGTAAAATCCTGACTGAATAAGTTGGGTTGGGGCAATCTGGTGAATAGATGAAGAAACACAGAAGCTATAAACAGAGTCACAGAGTATCTTGTATAGAAATAAACAATTCCTCCTGTACTAAACACAGTTCTGCAAGAAAATGTTAGTGCCCCCTTAAAGGGGATATAAAGTAAAAAAATAATACTGCATATACCTTTTGTCCACCTTACAAGAAGCATCTTTGCAATATACTTTATTTAGAAATTCAGTCTATTTTTTATAAAATAAGCTTTCTTCAGCCGACTTTTGTCTCCTGTCCCTCTCTAACTGCACACTGAAATCCTTTGATGGCCGGACACCCGGAGTAGTGCAAAATAACCAAATTCTCTGCATTCAGGAAGGCAGGGAAGCAGAGCAGTGCTGGTATTTATGTGTTTATCATTGAGGTGCAGTATAAACAATAATATATATTTCCCACATACTTTTAGGTTTCAAGATAAATCACCCAAAATATGAAAGCCTGAGGTCCTCTGAACAGTTTGATGCCCAATATGTATAGGTTTACCTAAGCACGTGGCATATAGGGGCCCCAAAATGAAGAAACCCCATATGGTCTGTCATTTCAGGTACTGCAAATTCAAGAGTCAAGAGTCAAGAGTGAGGTTATTGTCATTTCATCCACATATATTTGTACAGCACACAGTGAAACTAAACAACTTTCCTCTAGGACCATGGTGCTACACACAACATAGATGTACTGGACAACAGACAAAAAGTGTAAGTGCAAAAATATGCAATTACTACAAGACAGGTCAGCAAAGTGCAGGGACAGGACAAGACAGTGCACAGCAGATGTAATATGTTAAGTAAATAATGATAAACGTCAGACATGATGGGTCTATCATTGTAATATGATAGTAGTAAGAGCATGATAAAGAACATGATAAAGTGCAGATGTGCTCATAGAGAACAATTGTATCGAATGGCTTTTTTTTTATACAATGGTGTACAGTAGCTGTGTAACGTTGTGGTATATAGTAAGGTCAGATGGAGTGTGTGTGTGAGATTTGTCCGGTCCCTGAGTATTCAGGAGCCTTATGGCTTGGGGGAAGAAAATGTTACACAGTCTGGTAGTGATGACCCTAATGCTTCGGTACCTTTTTCCAGATGGCAGGAGTGTGAACAGTGAGTGTGAGGGGTGTGTTGGATCAACAATACATTTACATCATTTTTGGGAGGGGGGCAAAGGTAGAAAAGTATGTTTGCACCAGGAAACCATATGTTTTTGCAAAGTTCACATTCCCCGAATTTCCCACATACTATTAGATATCGAAATAAATCACCCCAAAAATGGGGGCGTGTCCAAGATGGCGGCGTGATAGGACGGGTTTCTCTGAGCTCCCGCTTCCCTTCACATTATCCGTCACAATACCCGGCATAAATAAGTTTTCTTGGAACCCAACGAGTTCCCTTTTTTGCACAGAGAACACCTGGAGGAGCCTTAACGATGAAGAAGGGTGAGCCGAAAACCAGGCGCAAGCACAATACTAGGCTCGATCACTACCTGACACCCTCCCAAAATGGCGGCGGCACCCAACAGGCCGCGAAGAGGGCCTCGACCTCGACTACCTCCACCGGTACACCAGTAGCCGCAGAACCGGACGGTTCTACAGAGGAACCCACTATGCTGCAGCTGCTTACAGCGATCAATACTAACACGGCAGCGCTCCAAACGAGTACAGCTACACTTTCGGAGCGCAGTGATGGGATTAAGGTGGACATTTCGCTGCTGCGCCACGACCTCCAAAACGTAAGAGATAGAGTGAAGGAGGTTGAGACACGAGTTGGGACGGTGGAGGACGACACCAGACCGATGCGAAATGATATCCAAACCTTAGTACAGCAGCTTAAACAAACCCAAGCCCATGTGGAGGATTTGGAAAATCGCCAGAGGCGTAATAACATACGCATCATAGGCCTCCCAGAGAAGGAGGAGGGCGCTGCTCCAGAACAGTATGTGGAACAACTGCTGCTGCAACAGTTTGGGGCCAACACCTTTTCCTCACAATTGGTTGTGGAACGAGCACATCGAGTCCCTGGCCGCCCTCTTCCACCTGGGGCCCCCCCGAGACCACTTCTCGCAAAACTCCTAAACTTCAGGGACAGAGATGCAGCGCTAACTGCAGCCAGGCGCAAGGGGCCTATAGTGATCCAGAATGCTACTGTGTCCTTCTACCCTGATTTTTCTGCAGCCCTACAGAGGCAGAGAGCTACATTTATTGCGGTAAAGAAGAGGCTGAGAACCCAGCAGATGATCTACACCATGATGTATCCAGCGCGCCTCAGGGTCCAAGATGGTTCGTCCACGCACTTCTTCACTACACCTGCAGAAGCTAATGACTGGCTTGACGAGAAAGAATCGAGAGGGAGAAGACACGGCTCACCGCCTCCCCAGAATGGGTAATACCTATTTTGAAAGCTCCATTCACCACAACTCTGGAGCGCCAGGCTGATTCCTTGGCTTTTGTCGTTTTGAGAGCTAAGGCGAGGGGGTAAGCATTACTTTGGGGACTCTACTCTATTATTTGACATCCATAGTCTCACACGTACTGGGTATGCCCCATACTTTCAGATGGTCCATGGGGTACTTGAGTACTATGATCCTGATTGATGAGGAAGGCTTTCACACCCATGACCCCTCTTTGCTTGAGACCACTTAGGCGACCCTACTTTTGATACTGTATGGCTCTTTAATTTGCCGGCACAATTTATGAAGGGATGGGAGCTCCCGGATGGAGATCTGTGTACTCACCCCTCCAAGAACTTGGAACCTCCCCCGTAGGAGCAACTTTTTTGCCATAAATTTTGTTATGGGTATAGGCCCACCCACGTTTGGGACCGGGCAGGGATAGGAATGTTATGTTTATAATTTGTATAATTTTTCTCTGATTTATGTCAACCCTACCTCCCCCCCCGCCCGCCTGGGATCACGCATCGTATATTGTCCTGTATTGTACATATCAGAATGGAGAGTAATCATATATCTGTCATGTCCTGGAATGTGAGGGGGATGAACTCCAAATATAAGAGAGCAGCAATATTTGCGTACCTTAAAAAGCACCCACCCACTATCCTATGTCTTCAGGAAACCCACTTGATGGGACAGAAAATATTAGCGCTTAAAAAATAATGGGTGGCGCACTGTTATCATGCCCCTTACTCAACATATGCTCGTGGGGTGTCCATACTGGTTCGGAAAGGCGTTCCATACCAATGTTTGGAAACGAAAATAGACCCCCAAGGCAGGTTTGTAATACTTCACTGCCAAATCTATGCCACGCTGCTCACCTTCTGTGCTCTCTATGTTCCTCCCCCTCTCACGCTGGGACTCCTGGAATTGTTTATGTGGAAGGTTATTGAAGTTCCGCTTGCCCCCATGTGTATATTAGGGGATTTAAACTTAGTAATGAACCCCCTTCGGGATAGGATTCCCCCAGGTCAGGGCGCATCCTCTACTTTGGCCCGCTGGGCTGATGCTATGGCCCTTTTGGACCTCTGGCGACTTAAACATCCTCAAGGGAATGAGTTTTCTTGTCACTAGACAACCCACAGGTCTCTCTCCAGAATTGACTTAGCCCTAGGAACCCAGGACTTTCTTCAATTTGTTGCCGATGTTCAATTGTTGCCCCAGGCCCTATCTGATCATTCCCCTCTACTCCTGACACTAGTCCTCCCTGGTCGCCGGCAGGCCAAACAGTGGCGACTCAGTCCAATGTGGCTTCGCCTCCCTGCTATAGCAGATGACAGTGATAAAGCAATTACACAGTACTGGGATGAAAACCGAGGCACAGCCTCACCTAATATACTCTGGGATGCATCTAAGGCGGTCCTTCGGGGTAGCTTAATCCATATCATAAAACGGTATCGTAGATCCCTGCTAGAAGAGGTTTCCCACCTTGAAAGTGTATGTATAGCTACCCAGAGAACTCATGCAGCAGCCCCCACGGATGCTACCTATCAGGGGATGCTGAGGGCACAGCAGGCCCTTTTGTTAAAGCAGACGGAGCTTACTAAGAAAGAATTACTCTATACTCAACAGAGAATTTTTGATCAGGGAGAAAAGAATAGTAAAGTGCTGTCACGACTCTCCAAATTCCCCACAGAAACTATAGCAGTACCTAGACTGATGAGACAGGATAATACGGAAGTAACTGACCCTGACGGCATAGCCCTAGAATTTGCTAACTACTATACTAAGCTGTATGCGACCAGACTGAAAGTCCCCAAGGACCACATTCAAGAATACCTTTCGGATATACCCCTTAACTCCCTTGACGCCCAACAGAGGGATTACCTGGATTCACCGATAACGCAATATGATTTAGCTTTAGCCTTGCATGACCTTTCCCCGAATAAAACCCCAGGGCCAGATGGATTCCCGGCTGACTGGTATCTAGCCAAAGCCAAGGCCTTAATCCCCCACCTACATGCCACCTTAATAGATGCCCAACAGAGGGCCCACCTCCCCCAATCAATGCAAGAGGCGACCATAGTGGTCATACCCAAAGAAGCGGGATACCCTGACCAATGTGGAGCGTATAGGCCAATATCGCTCCTCAATGCTGACGCCAAAATATTGGAAAAGGTCCTGGCCACCAGATTGGCCAAGGTCATCACCACACTCATAGAGCCTGATCAATCTGGGTTTATGCCACAAAAAGCAACTGACGTTAACATTAGGCGGCTGTATGTCAATTTGCAAATCCCACATGACAATAAGGGACAGAGGGCTATTCTATCAATTGACTGGGAAAAAGCCTTTGACTCAGTAGAGTGGCCATACTTATGGGAACTGCTGGCAAAATATGGGATAGGACCTACTTTTATAAAATGGCTCCAAATGATCTACCACAACCCTATCACCAAAGTCAAAGTAAACGGCATATTGTCCCCTGCTTTTCAACTCCAACGAGGAACGAGACAGGGCTGCCCCATGTCCCCTCTCTTCTTCGCCTTGGCGATAGAACCTCTAGCCGTTAGAATAAGGACAACTCCTACCTGTAAGGGTCTGCGAGTGGGTGCTGTAGAGGAGAAAATCTCTCTATACGCCGATGATGTCTTGTTGTACTTCCAAGACACAGCCATGCGTATTATACAAGACCATGGTAGATATTCGGGTTTAAATGTCAATTGGCGGAAATCTGTATTGTTCCCTCTGGACAGGCCCCCTGCTCAAACGATATCCCCCAGACAGGACTTGAAAGTGGTTGATACTTTTAAATATTTGGGCCTTAGAATACATAACAATTTAGCT
The DNA here is from genome assembly GCF_017654675.1 of Xenopus laevis. Taxonomy (NCBI): domain Eukaryota; kingdom Metazoa; phylum Chordata; class Amphibia; order Anura; family Pipidae; genus Xenopus; species Xenopus laevis. Next base: position 93,831,793 of record NC_054373.1, read on the forward strand.
GAGTTTATACATTTGAATTTGGACCCAGCGATTCAGCATCGTACTAGGGTGCTGGCTGCTTGGCAACACCTGCCGCTTACGCTATGGGGTAGAGTGGCCCTGTTTAAAATGTTTTTTCTTCCGAAATTTTTATATCTCTTTCGCAACTGCCCAATTCACATACCAAATAGAGTTTTTCGCAACATTGATAAGGTGATGACGTCATTTATTTGGAACAATAAAGCCCCCAGGATTGCCAAAGAAACTCTATATGCCCCTTTAGATAGCGGAGGCCTGGCGCTGCCCAACTTGAAGGCTTACTACTTGGCAGCCCAAACTGCCTATGTGCTTTGGTGGCTGGTGCCTAACGCAGAGAACCCTAATATGCAGCTACAGGCTTCGTGGCTAGGGTCGGTAGATGCATTGCGGAATGCTCCCTATAGAGCACAAACCGATCTCCCCAAGGAACTGGCAGTGGTGACAACTACCCATAGGGCTTGGCTTTCTGCTCTCCATATGACAGGGGTTGACCCATCATTGATCTCCCCGAATTTGCCACTCTGGAGAAACTCTACTCTAATCCACTTTACTGATCTCCCCAACTACCAAGACTGGCCAATAGGGGGCATTAAAACTTTGTCAGATGTCTTAGAGGATAATATGTTTATATCTTACACTGTGCTTAGACAAAATGATGGTTCCTAATCTGAGGCATACTGAGTATGATATGCATACTTTCAATTGAGAGAGGCCTTTTTGTCACAGTTTCGCTCCCAACTACTGGTAACCGAGGACTACCAATTGTTGAAACTAGTCCTGACGGAAACGCCAGCTAAATTAGTATCCCGAATCTATTGGCTGATGGTTCGTGCCCCTGTGGCCCTGTTCCAGGGCACTTATCTTAAATGGCGTGACACCCTAGGAGACCTGGAGGAGGACCAGTGGGAAGAGGTGACTGACAATCTATATCACTTCTTAGTATCCTCTCGAGATAGACTGATACAATACAAGTTCCTCCACCAGGTCTACCTAACACCGGCTAAGTTACACAGGTTTGGCAGTAGGGCAAATGGCAACTGCCACAGGTGCCAGGCGGAACAGGCCAACTTTCTTCACATGACGTGGCAATGCCCCCACATACAAGCATTTTGGAGAGCGGTCACAACACACCTCTCAACACAACTGGCTCTCCCCCCATTGCTTAATCCTCAATCCTGTCTGTTGGGAATTTTGGAGGGAGTTATTCATGGGAAACTCTTACACCTTCTCACTAGAGGACTGTTATACTATGCGAAAAAGTGTATTATACTGAGGTGGATGGGGCCCAGGCCTCCCATACTGACAATGTGGCGTAAGCAAGTGAATAATGTCCTTCCCCTGATCAAACTTACCTACTTGTCTCGGGGCTGTCCGGACAAGTTTGATAAAATTTGGCGACCATGGACTGATGCTGAGGGCATAACTGTTGTAGGTGAATAAAACTTATATCTGATGGTCATGGGGAACTCTGTATGCATTCTTTGTAACTGATGAACGGTAATGTCAATGGTCAGTGTCTCCCAGGCGGGAGCATACCCCTCCCCCTCCCCCTTGTCTTGTGAATGAAAATCAATAAAAACTTTTTGGTTTAAAAAAAAAAAAAAAATCACCCCAAAAATGAAAGCCTGTGGGCCTCTGAACAGTTTGATGCCCAATATGTATAGGTGTACCTAAGCACGTGGCATATAGGGGCCGCAAAAGGAAGACCCCCTATATACAGTTTAATTTGGCACAAATTGCCCCCAAATGTTACATATTTATATGTATTCCTATATCAAAGGAATTAGTAAGAGTTGATGGCAATGCAGGGAATATTGGCAGCATATCTGTATATGTGCGAAACTACAAGCTACAGCACATTTCAGGGGTATTCAGCGGTCATAAACCAGAGAGCTATGACCTACACTATAGATCATTAGACTGCTGATACATAGTTAGGTATAGATCTGGGCCAGTCTCTCCCCTGCGGGTTCTGCTTTGAGCTCTGTGTTCTCATTGTTCTTAACCTACTTGTGAAAGAGACAGAACAGACACGAGGCACAGAGTCAGAAGTGACCTAAATCAAACCTCTCTATTATTTCTATGTGTATAAAGAAAGAAAGATACACTGCTTTGCAAAAGAATTTAGACCCTTAACCAATGCTCTAATTTTAATCTAACAAATCCTACACTGACATTTTATTCTTTGTAATTGAAACGCATAGTATATTTTTTTTTTAAATGTGACATTGCTTTATGTAAAAACATTTTTTTTAAAATATGCTTAATTTAAGCCCTGCACTTTAATATTTTCTTGAGTTGCCTTTAGTATCAATAAACAACTTTAAGAAGTAGATTTCTTAGCTGCACTTTTTCCTAATACTTGTTACATAATGGAGAGATTTAGCTGAAATATGTGGCCTTGTCTAACGGGTGTGTTTGCTTCAGAAAGCATATTATAGTTAATATAAACAAGAGGCTTCCCTATTTCCCTGTGGGGTCTGCTTCTTCTAGAGTTACTTCACTATCAAACCCTACGTCTGTATGTGCCAGCTTTGCACAGTGTTCAGAAGTGATTTTGGTTTATTCTTCCAGGCAGATTTATTTCAGATTTTTCAGGTTCACCATTAAACTTTATTGTAGGCAACCATATGAAAGGTCCTGCCTAATGTTGGCCTGTAGAGGCAAGTGGCACAAAGGAAGCCATTGCTCTAAAAGAACCATGTGAACATAAGGACCAATGACATAAATATTTGATGTGTGTGTGTGTCCCTAGCAGTGACCGTGCACATGCGCAGACGCAAGTACAAGCCGAGCATGCATGTGCATGCACAGAGGAGCGCATGCGTCCAGGAAGAAGGGGATTGCTGCCACAGATGGGGAAACAAGGGTCTGAACTAGGGGCAAGGCGGCATAAGAGGTACGGTGCCTGACGCTCCTCCACATTTGCGCCCTAGGCATGTGCCTCTTCTGCCTAACCGTAGTTCCAGCCCTGGTCCCTAGAACCAGGTGCTGCCGCAAAAAATAATATCAACATAAAGAACACTGATCACTCATGGGACTTAATATATGTGCAAAGCTTTGATGGTGTAAGTCAACATTTCAGGTCCTGCACAGAAGACCTTTATCAAGATATCACAAACAGTTGTGATGTTTGCGGAACTGTTTGTGATTTCTTGATAAAGATCCTCTGTGCACATATATTAAAGGAGAATTTTTTTTGTGTAAAAAAAAAAAAGAATGTACCAGTGCGTTATACTCATTTAGTAGAAGAATAGTGTTTTTAGGCTGATATATTGAATATTTCTGCAAAGACCCTTATAATCCCTCCCTTCTCTTACACTTCCTGCTCCCTGAATTCCCAGGCTATACAGGGGCTCTCAGCTCACTGTACTGTAGGACAGGAACCAATCAGGGCTATGATTGGCTGTCCCCCTCCTACTGTGCTTCTGGCAGGGACCGTTAGGACACGCCCACCCCTGATTTGAAACAAGTAATTGATATATAAAAAACGAAAATAACCCAGCACCAAGGGTCTTACTGTGAAAAAAAATGCTTATATTGTTTCCATGGTATGTATAACCGACGTTTCGGTCCCACCTGGGACCTTTTTCAAGGTTATGTCGGTTATACATACCATGGAAACAATATAAGCATTTTTTTACAGTAAAGGAGGCCTTTCTCAAAGTGAATTTATATATATACATATAGAGAGAGAGAGAGAGAGAGAGAGAGAGAGAGAGATGAATTTTACTTTTTTTTTGCCATCCTGCCAATTTCAGTCTATTCCTATGGAGAAACAGGTATTGTAGGAAAAGCAACGTCCCCGACCTCATACTTGACATTTAAGTGTCCTTAACATAGTTCATTAATTTTACATTTTCCCAGGTTTTAAACAATTTTAAACCGTTTTCCCCCTGGAAAACAAAATAGTGGGTTCTACTATTCTAATGCAATCAGCATGTTTTTTCTCAAATTTTTTTCAGTGTTGGAAATCAAAAGAGATTAATTTATTGTGGGATTTGTTATTCAGTTAAATGAGAAAATGGACCAGAGACATATGGTTTTGCTCTGGTTGATATTTTCCTACACAGTAAAAACGACACAATGTCTGGGATATATATAGAAATATAGGAAGTATGATATTTTTTCAGAAAAGGTGAAAGAGGGTGATTGGATGATTGGTGTTGTGTGTTACATATGATTGTAAATTGTATGTGGTGAAAAGTGTAAAATGTGAGTGATTGAAAATGTTTTGTGTAATTTCAGTTTAATTTTCCTGTTTCAGACACTAGAGGCCGCTATAGAGCACAGAAGGGCTATAAAAGGAGGTGCCCCGCCCCAAGGTAAGTTGATGGGAGGGTGTGGCCGAAGAAACAGCTGGTCGGTGAGTGGAGTGGAGACATCATTGACAGATAGGAAAAGATAGATAGTGAGATATTAAGTAAAGAGAGCACTAGGTGCATGATAGTGAGGATAGTTAGTAAGGGCAGCTGTGGCCCCATCAAGGAGGAAAATGGAATTAGTTTCCTACAGGCACTCCGTAAGTAAGGGAATCAGTGGTAGTTTAGGAAAAGGTAGGAAGGACACCTGGGTCTCTGTACAGGAATTGGATGGAAAAGGTCCTAACCTGGAAGAGTGGAGGGATATCACCCAGAAGGTATCGGGCCACTATTGGAGAGTGGGGGGATATGGGTGGAGTATATATCAGACCACTAGTCGGTTAGGTGTGATCCAAGATCCTAGGGCAGGTGAGCCTACTCTGAATTGATTCCTTGAAGTAACTGTAACGGAATGTGTTTGAAGAAGCGTGTACTGTAGGATATGGGGATACAACCCTGACTTGCTACAACTCCCAACATGACATCACCTCAATTATAAGTCAATGTAGGCTGGGATTTGTATTTCAGCAGCAACTTAGTAAAGTGTGGCATGGGCCCACTTAAAGGCCCAAAGATTATACAGTTCCCTCACATATTGCCTTTATTGTATGAAAATAAGTGTGTGGCCTATTTCACAAAATGTACAGTATAAGAAATGTATAACCCAGTGGCAGAGCCCGTCCCCCTCTAGTGATGCTACTGGTATAACCCCATTTTTATTCAGTTTATTTATTAAACCCCTTGGAACTGCAGTCTTTCTATTTATAGCTCTCCTACCCCCCTTTCTGAACCACTATTTTCTGTGTAATTGCTTATTTTTTATTTAATCCTATACTAAGTGTGCTCTGCATCCCTCATTGTGTGGCCATTGTTTCCCCGCCATTAACAAAACGGCCAACAGATGCTAAGGGTAGCCACACACAGGAAGATTTGTTGCCTGCGTTATTTTATGCACGTCTGCACAAATCTCTGGAAAATGCCTCTCCATTGCCAATAATTGAAGTTGCTGGCGGTATGCCCAATATATCATTTCCCCCAGAGGGAACTTTGGCAGATTTTACCACCAGCAATTTCAATTATTGGCAATGGAGAGGCATTTTCCAGAGATTTGTCGCCCGCAGCCACGCATAAAAAATCGCAAAAGACAAATATTCCTGTGTGCCACTGCCCTTAAGTGCATGAGCTAACATTACCCTATGATCTTCACACTGAAGAGGTTTTGGTTTGTAATTTTATGCATATGAACACACTGGGGATTGACGTTTATACGCAGGAGTAAGGTCTTGGTCTAACATATTGAAGACTAATGGGAAAGTGACGTAAGGCAAAGTGGAGCAAAGTGCGGGCTGAGAAATTCTCGACCCGCACCTGACTCTAATCTGCCCCCTACTAACCCGAACCCATTTTGGCCAGCTGTTCCCCCCTTTATTTATAGACCGGCACCTACCTGCCCACAGTGACATCACAAAAGCGGTGGGTGCAAGTGTATAAATTTAGGCACTGGAAGCTGGCAGTGCTAGGTTGCGCAGATTTTGTGCAGGAGCCAGCCTGCTTATCACTCGCAGTTTCGGGCTGGCCTGTTCATCACTAGAGAAGTACTACAGAGAAAGCTGCCACTACTGACCTGAATTGTGAATGCTTCTGAATTCTGTAAAAGTGGGCTTATCTTTTCACACAGTATCTAGTTGGGGGTTGCCTTGTACTTTAATGACTTTAACGAGGATACTGTAAGCAATGTATCTGTGTTTGCTGACGCCACAAAACTATACAGGCCAATTAATTCCCTCCAGGATGTAGCAACCATGCAGCAGGATCTGAACAAACTGACTGTCTGACAGCTAATTAGCAGATCAATTTCGAATTAATAATTGTAAGATTACGTATCTGGGATGTAAAAATATGTATACGCTAGTTAATGAGACTAAGATAGGCAAATCCTTAATGGGGGGTACTTGTGGATAATCACCTTCTCCAGATAATATGTTTCCATTATATTGTTTTTTAACGTTTTTCTAAAATTGAAATTTAAAATTTATTGTTCCTGCGCAAGTGCCTTAGACAGCTGCCTGTTTTCTATCCCATAGTTCCAGCCTTGCTGTCCATTCCTGCCCTCCCTGAGCAGTCCAGCTAACAGAGCAAGACTTTTTAGCCCTCAGTTCCTGCTCACACCAGCTACAGCTCTCAGACCCACTCCTGACCCATCTCCACACTCTATACCTATATATACTGCCTATATGTCACCACCACCCTTCCGCAGGCCAATATTCTGAAGAAAAAGTGGCAAAACTGGCAATCCTACACTAATGTTTAACATTTGCGGTATATTTATCAAAGAGTGAAGTTAGAGATGGCCACAGTCCTCTAGAGTGAAATTCCGCCACTCTCCATTAATTTCTATAAGATTTTTAAAAGAGTATTTATCAATGGGTGAAAGTGAAATTTCATCCTTTGATAAATATGCCTTTCAAAATCCCATAGAAATGAATGGAGAGTGGTGGAAGTTCACTCTATAGGACTGTGGCAACCTCTAACTTCACTCTTTGATAAATATACCCCTAGGTGGGCTACATTAGTTGCAAACTTGCTATAAAAGACATTTAACAGAAATGAGCATCTAGTTATACAGCTGGGATACCTCAAATATTCACACCTCTCCATGAAGTTGTGAGATTATGGGTTATCCTTTCTACATTCTCAATGGAATATATACAAATACACAGATGCAGAAATAAATTTGAATCCATTATTAAAGGGATCCTATCATCGGAAAACCTGTTTTTTTTTTAAAACACATCAGTTAATAGTGCTACTCTAGCAGACTTCTGCACTGAAATCCATTTCTTTTTTCAATTTTGAAATCTGACATGGGGCTAGACATTTTGTCAATTTCCCAGCTGCCCCTGGTCATGTGACTTGTGCCTGCACTATAGGAGAGAAATGCTTTCTGACAGGCTGCTGTTTTTCCTTCTCAATGTAACTGAATGTGTCTCAGTGGGACATTGGTTTTTACTATTGAGTGTTGTTCTTATATCTACCAGGCAGCTGTTATCTTGTGTTAGGGAGCTATCTGGTTACCTTCCCATTGTTCTTTTGTTTGGCTGCTGGGGGGGAAAAAGGGAGGGGGGTGATATCATTCCAACTTGCAGTACAGCAGTAAAGAGTGATTGAAGTTTATCAGAGCACAAGTCACATGACCAGGGGCAGCTGGGAAATTGACAATATGTCTAGCCCCATGTCAGATTTCAAAATTTAATATAAAAAATCTGTTTTCTCTTTTGAGAAATGGATTTCAGTGCAGAATTCTGCTGTAGCAGCACTATTAACTGATTCATTTTGGAAAAAAATTTGTTTCCCATGACAGTATCCCTTTAAGGAATTGGAATTGTCTTGTGACATCAGTCCCTGTCCCGGCAGAATTTACCATCTGATGACCCTGTTACATTCACACATGGTCATTTTATCAGGAGCCAAATAGCACTGAATATGTGTTTTAAAGTGTGGGAGGAACCAGTTTATAGGAAACCCATGCAAACTCCTTGTAGATGGTTCCCTGTTCAGAGTCTAACTCAGGACTTCAATGCTGCAATTCATGAATACTAACCACTGAGATATTTTAAATGTATTCAGAATGTATTACAAGAGGATGTAAGGGATGGATACACAAGGTCATATAATTGTTTCCTGTCAAATGTTTCTCTTTTTGTTAAAAAAAATTATGATGTCAAATCTTTATTTAGTAAAATATGGATTATAATATATAAATAGTGTTTATGTCAGTGCTCATATTCTCTCAGTCAGGATTAATCCTTGAACTGTTTTTTTCTGACTCTTGTTGGATAATCTCGTGGGATTAGAGCGAATTTACAATCAGACATTATATCAATATTAGACAGTAACAGTAGACAAGGACATGGGGTCATCACTGTCTTGGAAAGACAGTCTTTTGTAGTTGCCCATGAAAAACCTGTTATTGTACCTGTTGTAGTCTCAGCACAGTAATAATTATAAATCAAATGCAAAGCAGGAGATAAAAGCATGGCTGCTTTTGAAAATCACAGGTAATATTACATTCACACTACATACAGTGTCTCCCAGTTATTAATTAATAAATCATGTCGTCAGAGCTCGTTTGGTACTTATTAATTCCTTTGTTATTTGCTGATAATGATAAATGGTACTGTCATGGTACCATAGATGTCAACACAAGCTCGGTATAGGGAACGCAGTCTGCAAAGTGCATGAAAAGTCAACAATCAGCCATTTTTTTTGCATTTTGCACACAGTGTTCTGATCTTTAGGAATGGCCGCCACCTGCCACTTCCACTGTAAATACCAACACAGTCAGTGCTGTAGGTAAGAATTGGCAGGGAGCAGGCACATAGTCGTTTCCCCCTCCTGCCCCAAGTGAAGAAGTAGCAGTGACATGGGGGGGGGCAAGGAAGAAAACATATTACACAAATTACTTGTATTCATACTTTAGTTTCCACATAAACCTAACAAACAGCTTTTCTATAAATATATAAAGTATATAAAGTTTGCCAGGACAGCTGGTCTTTTCTCCTTTTTTATATATATTTTTTTTATTAGAGATATCATTTAGTCTTTTTAGATTTTCTCATATTATGCACAATACAATAAATGTGGGATTGGTAATGCAAGTACCGTTATGTTCACATTTTGTTCTTACAAAAACTGTAATACACTCTTAGAGTTTTTCATATTATGCACATTTAATAAATGTGGGGGATTAGTAATGCAAGTACAGTTATGTTCATACAAAAATAATAAACTTTTAACTTTAACTCAAACTTGTTGCCCATTTTTCTTTGCCTTTTATGAAGTTCTATCAATGTTGTCTATTGCGTAGCCCTGATCTACTAAGGGACTAACAACAGTGAATAGTAGTAGTTGGATCTTTGTGGTACCCAGTTTTTCCATATCCTTACAACCAATTAGGTAACAATTATCTAAGAATATCCACCCTATGCCGAAAGAGAAGATAAACTGAGACCCGAACTGATGGCCGAAGGTTGCCATATTTGTATGAATTACTGACAGTAAGGAGGTCAATTTTTCATCCATCATTATAGCAGTTATACGAGCTTTTAATTTGGGTATTGAAAGTTGTAGAGTCTTCCACGATTTAGCTATTAGTTGTTTGGCTGCTGTAAAAATAAACGTGTTTAATGTTCTGGAGTTATCGTTAATATTGGGTATCCAATTGTTAAATAAAGCTATCCATGGGTCTTTCCGAATATTAATCTGAGTAATAGAGTCAATTATTCCAAAGACTCTTGACCAAAATCTCCATACTAGAGGGCATTGCCACCATATATGGGCCATAGTTCCTTCTCCACCACAATTCCTAAAACAAGCCGAGGGTTGGGAAGGGAATATTTTATGTAAACGAGAGGGAGTTAGGTACCAACGGGTAAGGACCTTGTAAGAAGTTTCAACTTAGCCTAAATTAATGGAACATTTACTTGTTCGTTCCCACATTGTCTCCCACCCATTTGGGTCTAAAGTTTGCCATAATTCCTGCTCCCAGGTTTTTATATATGATGGAGGGGTTTCGTTAGTTTGTAACAGTAAGGTTCGGTACAATGTGGAAATTAAGCCTTTTGAATGGGGATGATTCAAACATATACTCTCTAGTACAGAACTCACCGGACTATCGGGAAGATCTGGTTTGTTATTTATTAAATGTAAATAATGCTGAACTTGTAGAAAGCAACATTTTTCCGTGGTAGGCGGAAAGAATTTGCTTTCAAATGCTTCCCAATTTATTTTACCAGTAGGGTGGAGTAGATCTTTAATATTATTGATATGGTTCAAATGTAGGTACTAATCCAGGTGGGAATTCTGGGTTGCCCCACAATGGGGTGGCTGGTCTATGAGGGGAAATAAGTTTAGCCGAATGTTTGACGGAATCCCAGATAGACAGTAAATGCTTCATAAATTCTGACATTCCTTTTGGATGAAGTTCCACTTTAATCCAAGGGAGGGCTACCGGGGTGACAGGGAAAATTATGATTTTTCTAATTGAACCCATATGGGAGGACAATAAAAATACATTTGGAGTGTTTGGGGCTAATTGGGCTGCTGTTTGTAGAATGTTATTCCCTCTAGTCTAGAGTTTGTCAGATCTTCTTAATGTTTAACACAAACCGTTAATTTACACACAGGCATACAAGCTTAACACAACAAATTCAAACTCATCTGCCCTGGGAAACAAGCTGCTACATCAGGGGAAGATTCTCTACTATTATTCTCTCATTCCTCACACAGTTAAAGCAGGATGCTTCTCACAGAGGGAAAGGGTGGATGCAGGGGCAACATCAGAAATCACAGGGCCCCATACAGCAAAATTTTCTAGGCCCCGTGGTCCAAGCCCACCCCAGATCCCGCCCCACCCACACCACAGTAAAAAGTCCACACCAGCACTAAAAACAGTAAACCCCCTCACTCACAAGTTATAAAAAAGCATTGGTGGTCAGGGCCCTCTTATAATAATAAAAAAAAAAAATTGGCAGCCAGGGTCCCACATAAAGGTTTTTTTAAAAAAAACATTGATGGTCAGGGCCTCCCTACAAGTTAAAAAAAAACTCATTGGTGGTCAAGGCCCCCCCTATAAGTTAAAAAAACTCATTGGTGGTTAGCCCCCCTCCCTATAAGTTAAAAAAAATATTGGTGGTTAGGGCCCAACCTATAAATAAAAAGAAACAATTGTGCCAGGGACCCCATAAAAGTTTTTAAAAAAACATTACTGGTCAGGGCCCCCTACAAGTTTAAAAAAAACCCATTGGTGGCAGGGGCCTATAGAGTATTAAAATAATACAGTGGTGGCCAGGGGTTTAAAAAAACACACACATGTTCAGTAGAATTGAACTTGTGGCTTCAGGACTTCAACTTTGTCTATTTTCGTGACTTCGGTTTGATGCTTCAGGACATCGGCTGTTCAGCTTTTCAGGACTTCGGAAGAGGCGCCACAGCTTTACGGCCCGGTACAGGAGTACCCCCTGTGCTCCCCTGATGGCGGCCCTGGGCAGATGCCTCAGATAGATGTTACTGCATTACCAAGACATAGACAAATACTCCACCCCCGGCATAAACACTGTGCTAAGTGTAAATGTATATAATGAAGGGCTAATGAAGCTTTTTAGTCTGTGCACTAAGAAAGTGACAAAAAAAAGTGACAGAGATGCAGCACAAGCATGCCCGGGGGCAAGGGAAAGACAGATGTGCGGCTCCCATTCAGGAACCTATTCTCTGTTGACAGATGGCAGAAACAGATTGGGCATGCGGAATATACAGAGGTTATGGGAATCACTCAAACATGTTCCTAGAAAGACAAATACAAGAGTCCTCTGCACTCAACCCATTATCAATATATTTAAGACAGAGACATTTTGTGCATACTGCTACTAAAAAATGCCTTACCCTTTAAATAAAACAGGGATTGTTTGTCTATATATTGCAATATATTTAAGCTGGCCAACTACGTCAAAGTCATCCCATATCTGGCCAGTCCTACGCTTCATTTTCATCTGATTCATTAAGAATTCTATTGCTTCATTATACGTTTTACAAAGGGACTAGGTTTTACCTGCAACTTACTTGCTGCTTTCAAAGTAAAACTCCCATACTTGGCTGCCCTTTTATTAGACACCAGTGGGATCACCTGACTATAGTTGGGTTATTGCAATATATGGACAAACAATCCCTGTTTTGTTTAAAGGGTAAGGCATTTTTTAGTAGCAGTATGCACAAAATGTCTGTCTTAAATATATTGATAATGGGTTGAGTGCTGAGGACTCTTGTATTTGTCTATATGTATTTTGTGGTCACAGCCTCATTGCACCCCCGCCTAATGGTTTTAAAAATTAGTGGTGAGCACAACTTTCCCTTGTTTGTTATGTTCCTAGAAAGGTGGCACACGGATAAGACCTTCATTTGAGGTAGCGAATGTGCTTGATATGATTCATGCTCATAGTAAAATCATCAGCATGTTCATAGGGGCAAATTTACTAACCTCCGTAAATTCACCAGCAACAGCTTCACACAAAGAACAACAATTCGGCAGGTGTAGATTCGCCAGGACAACGCTAATTCACTAAAATCCGAAGTTGCATCCAGGGTGCTGAACGCTAGCGAAGTTGCATTAGCATTACTACTCCAAGCAAATCGAAGTTGCGCTAGCGTTGCCTAATTTGCATATGGGGGGAAGTTAAAGTACAATGGACGTATATGTTGCAGCAAATACATTACACTACACAAGCCTGGGAAAACGTAATAAAATAAAATAAAGTTGTAATAATGCCCTACACATGAGCCCAGTGTATAGTTTATGTGCCATATGTTAGGAAATGTAGGGGGGAAGCTGGGTAGCTCAGAAAAAAAATTACAATCTTTTGCAGCATATCACCCTGAAAAATGAAAAGTCGCCAGCGTTTTTTGGGACTAAGCAAATTTTTCAACTAAATTTTGAGGAACTACTATCTACTCTATTTCACTTCGGCTGGTCTGAGGTGGCGAAGGCAAGTCTGGTGCAAGAGGTATCATTTAGTAAAATCCGCATCTTAGTGAATTTGCACAGTTACGTCCATTCACCAGAGCGCAAATTCGCCAGGCATTAGGGAGCAAAGTACCGCTAGAGTCTCTCTCGCTAGCGAAGTTATGCCATCAACCGTTAGTAAATCGGCTAAGTACCGAAATGACGTCACGCTGTTGAATTTTCGCCAATGTTAGTCACTTTGTCCTGTAGTAAATTTGCCCCATATTGTACGCTTCTTACGCTCTTTTCCCTGCGCAAGCCTTTATTACTTTTATGTGGCCCCTGGTGCCAATGTAATTCTCATGTTCATGTATTAGACATTCAGTAGCTTGCCATACAAAGAAAGAGAGAGTACTCTGCACATCATACACTCACTAGCATTAGTAGCTGCACAAACTGCTCATTATGCGGGTTGCTTAACGAGGGACATTTCTATAATGCTCTGTTTATATATTTTCTCTGTATAATTCTCTAAATCCCCTCTCCATCAGAAAGACATATTCCTGTTAATCTTTGTTTTGATTTTAATCCGATGGGTGGGAAGGCGGGGTAGTAGCTGTTGTACAGCAAACACTGGCTTGCAATTCATAAATCTTTCCTATACAAAGATAATCCTGAAGCTGGGACCATTCCTGACAGGACAAAAACTAGGGTAAATGCAAGGGAAGACTGGAGATGCAGCTTCCATATGTAGAAAGTACTGGATACAGTAGACATATTTGTTGGGGGTGACAAGATGTAAGAGAGAAATATAATATAAAAAAACAGAAAATGATTACTATGACTTAAAAGCTCCTTTTTAAAAATAGAAAAAAACAGCTCTATCCACATTCCTTCCTAACTTACATATCAGACACTGTTACCTGATGTGCAAAGAAAGTACATGATATTGCTTCTATGCTCACTAAAAATATTGTCCTTTATTTCTATGGCACAGATGTGTTATGCCTCACTTACCAGAGAGTTTCCATCATCATTTGAAGATATATATAACCCATACCAAATAGGGTAAATGTTATCTGTAGCCATTGAACCTGTTAATATGTTTTTACACTGTGGGAGAAAATGAGTACCTGGAGGATTTCCACATGGAGCCTGGGGAAAAGTAAAAGACTCAATGTTGAAATGCAGCAGTGCTAAACACTATATTGCCCAATAACTGTCACATGCAGTATATACAGTTAGGCCCATAAATCTTTGGACAGAGAGAACTTTTTTTTCTAATTTTGGTTCTGTACATTACCATAATGAATTTTAAATGAAACAACTCAGATGTAGTTGAACTGCAGACTTTCAGCTTTAATTCAGTGGGTTGAACAAAAAGATTGCATAAAAAAAGATTTGTGGGCCTAACTGTAGATCTTCAGCCACATATAAACCTATAGGCTAAAAGGACTGCAGGGGAACCAGGTGGTTGGGGGGATGCTGGGAAATGTACCTGGCAAAAAGGTCCTGGGGAGACCACTGGATAAGCAAATAATGTTTCAAAGACATCATTACTTCATCTTCAAGAAACATTTTTACAAATACTAGGAAAATGATCTATTTTTTCTGTAGAAATAAATTTTATTAAAAAGTTTTCAATGTATGAGCAATTGAAACAGAAACAATGAGAATTTGGAACTCCCCAAGTCAAACAGAAAAATGTAAAAGGGAAAAGAAGCAAAGCAAAGGAGCTGCAGGAAGACATATAAATGAAGAGACAATAAGCACTATAATTTTACTACTAAATAATTTCTGTTTGTTGATGTAGGGAGACAGAGAGAGAAAGGGAGAAGCTGCTCAGTTCAGGGAAGGAGATTTGTAAGAACCTACCAATAATAGGGATGCACCGAATCCAGGATTCAGTTCGGGATTCGGCCTTTTTCAGCTGCCAAACCAAATCTGCAAATGCAAATTAGGGGCGAGGAGGGAAATCCCTGTTTTTTTGTCACAAAACAAGGAAGTAAAAAATGTTTTCCCCTTCCCACCCCTAATTTACATTTGCATATGCAAATTAGGATTAGGATTCGGTTCGTTATTCGCATGAATCTTTCGAGAAGGACTCTGGGGTTCGGCCGAATCCAAAATAGTGGATTCAGTGCATCTCTACCTACCAAGCGAAGGTGCTTACAATGCAAGCTCAAGGTACAGTGTCTCACTAATGGCCATAACCACGAACCTGTGAAAATTAACATTTATTACAACAGAACAATCAGTAAACATAAAATTTCTGGTCATAAAACCAACAAGGCACTGTCAATATAAATCTGCAAACAACTTGGATGGTGTCCAAGTCTGGAATTTGGATTCAACAATCAGTTCCTGCCCAAAGGTCAGGAAGATTTTACTAGCTGCCCATAAAACTTATTTGCCACTGCAGATAGAGTTTGACATTTAGCTGGAACAAAAAGTAGGCTTAATGTCAATGTTATTAAGAAAGCCAGTATTTTTTCCAGAAAAAATGGAAAACAATTAGGAAAAGTGAACTCATATATGCAATTTCAGGTAGGTCCTGTGGGAAGGACTCCTGGCATAGGACTTCTCTTAAATGTGCAAGGTAAACCATGGAAGCGCTGTATGGAATGGCCCCCATTCCGCATCACCCAGTCATTCAAACTGCAAGGGGCAGGCTGTCTCCTAACATAGTAGTTCCTGCAAAAGAAAAACAAATTGCAAAAGAGATTGATAGAGAGTGAGGCGAAAGTAAAACTACCTATTCTAAGCAGTCTTAGGGGGATAAATATAGTGTTGCCAATTGCAGCCAATCAGAGTTTTGCTTTTGTTTTTTAGCTTTAGATAACTGTTCAAATCTAATCGGTGATGCTATTGCCAAAATCACCAGTGATATTTGTCTCCCATGTTAATAAATATGCCCCCCAGCCACCACTATATACAGAGTGTCACATATTCGGGGAGACCCATTTATCAACCTTCTAATTTTTGTGTTTATTTTTTAAAATTATAATTAAGCTCTATTTTTGTAAAATCACAAATGCATTGTGCTTTTACAAAACTACAGCTTAATTTGATTTTTGTAAAATCACAAATGTTTTCATCATTTATTAAAAAATTCAAATATTAAAAGAACAAAAAGAAAAAACTCTGAACGATGAGCTGAAGAATATGAAAACCTCTGAAAAATGTTCAATTACTAGTGAAAAAACAGAAAACCTCTAAAAAGTCAGAATGGCTAAAAAAAGGTCCAATAGGATCAGTGCAGCTCCCATTGACTTCTCTACGACCTCAACTGCTTTTCCTTGCTGATGTTTTGTATTAAAAGTTTTCCATGATTTTTACACTTTATAAATGTCCCTTACCTGAAGGGGCCTATTTGTCAGCAAATAGGCCCCTTCAGGTAAGGGACATGGGGAGGTTCAAGAGAAGATGTAATAGACAGCTGGTTGGTTGGGTACCTTTTAGTGTAGTCAGAGGGGTGCTGCCACGTTGGATTCTCTCTGCTGGTTTCATTAAGTAAGTAAGCCAACTCATAATTTGGTTCTGCAACAACAACATAAAAAAATGTGACTCACTGATGACAGCAGAATGAACATAATGTCTTACTGTATCATGAGGAAGCTGCAAATGATGTTAATAGTGGAGCAAATACTGGAACAGCTCATCTTCTCAGTCTTCAAGCCATACTTCAGTGTGTGCCTTGTACCGATGGATAGCAGATAGAAAAGGGACAGATCATGTGCATAACCTTCCCCACATGGTTAATCTTTGACTCCCCTAAACCTGGGTCAACACATAATGAACCACCATACAATTTGGTTGTTTTTCACCCAACTGATGGACCACTGTTTGAGTCTGCTGCAGATATATTTAGGTGGTCACTGCATGATGTGAAGGAAGGAGGGGTGCTCATCAGTAGGCCAAACCACTTGTATATTGATATAGATTTGGATGGCCATAAATTTGTTCATTTAGGAAATCATTAACACCTCCAGAGCAGCAGACAGATGCTCTTTTAGAGAGGTGGAATTTATATGGTTAATATATATAATCTCAGAATTGCTGCTGGAAATTGCCGCCTTTCTAAATCCTCTGCAGGAGACAGCTTTCTTCTTTTCAAAGGTAGTTCACCTTTAAAATTTAATATGATGGAGACAGTGATAATCTATTTGCAATTGGTCTTCATTGTTTTTTTGTTCAGAAGATTTCTCAATTGGAAATTTCAAACTTTCAAATTTGTTTTGGTCCATTTTTCCCTACCAATGAGGTAGGTGGTTTGAAACAAATAGGAGAGGCTTGAACCTAAATATAAGTGATACAGAGCAGCAAAACCAGAACAATCGTTTTGTTTTTTTTGCTGCAGTGACTGATATTTGAAAGACGCAAAAAAAGTAAATTTTTTAAAGGAGAAGGAAAGGCAAAAGCTATGAACTACCTCACTCAAGTTTCAGCTTACCTATGTGTATATAAAACTAGTAAATCGTGCATCATATTCAGCTCTTATTCAGTAAACCGCGGCTGCCATCTTGGTAAAGTATTACCGGCTTCCTTTTCCTCTTATTCGCTAATGCGTATGCGCCAAACAAGCACTCCCCCTTACCCCCGGCACACGTCGTAGATGAGAGGAAAGCTGCACCCCTGAAGCATGCGCAATAGAAGGGAATTTGTCCCAATGCGACTTAAGGCTGCCTCGGGCAGCCTAGAAGAATCTAGAGGAAAATTCAGTGACGACGTCACTGGAGTCCTGCAGACACATTATCATCAGAGCACATTTACTGCTGCTGGACACCAGGGATTTACTACACTATGTAAGTGATTACTCTTCCAGAATTGCCATAGAGCTTAACGTATGTTTTAACTTTCATTGTCCTTTATAAAAAAAAAACAAAAAAAAAAACCTGAAGCAAAACTGAAAAGTTGCTAAGCATTGGCTATTCTATAACAGGGAGCTACCATTTTAATGGCACATGAGGTAAAGGCTCCTTTAGAATTTTCAGCTGAGGGCGAAGCACTTGGGGTTATGAGTATCAATTATGGGTAATTTTATTGGTAAGGTTATGGGTAATTTGCATCAATGTTGTCATTTTGAAGCACTTGGGGGCAGGTTTATCAAGGGTTGAATGGTCAATTTGAATTTTCGAGTTTAAAAATTCACACATTCGAATTTTGATTCCCCTATTCGAATGTGAAATTTATCATACTTTGACCATGGACAGTCCTAATTTGAATATTTGCCACCTAAATAAAATTTGATTTGTATGTATAGAATACAAATAGAATACAAATTTTCGGCTCTAAAGTATTTGATCAAATATCAGCCATTCTGATTTTTTCTTAAAGAATCGCCCAGTCCAATTGTGAGTATATTCAAAATTGTAAAAATTCACATCCGATAAATGGGGCTCTTGGTGTTGCCACTTTCACTTGAGGCGGAAACATAGCACAGCAGCACTGAAACGAAAATGTCAGTTTCATTTA
This sequence comes from Xenopus laevis, assembly GCF_017654675.1. Classification (NCBI taxonomy): domain Eukaryota; kingdom Metazoa; phylum Chordata; class Amphibia; order Anura; family Pipidae; genus Xenopus; species Xenopus laevis. The sequence continues at coordinate 93,850,141 of NC_054373.1, forward strand.
TCACACACTTCCTACTCACACGAATAGGGATTAGCACATATAAAATCACCAGAGGAGAATATGCTGTTTGGCATCATCTTATTTTTCAAAGCGGCCCTCTTTACCTATGTTTAGGTTTGCAGAATGAACAGAATAGGGAGCATTACAAAACCCCACATCCTGCAATATATGATTTCATGGACAACTATAGTAGCTGATTGCACAGATAAGCCAATATGTTGACTTCTGGAAAGTACTGTTTCTGATAATCGGCGTGTTTATGACCCTAATCACAATCCTAAATATGTATTTGCACAACTGCAGATAAAGAACATTATCTGCGGACAAAAAACTTTGGTTTACAGAGCATTTTTGGAAAAAGCAGAGTACATTTTTTCTTTAATGCACCAAAAACAATGATATGGATGCATCCATTAGGCCATGGCCCAGGAGACAGTATTAGAAACTACATTAAAACTTGAGAACGCCACAAACGGCATAAACAACAAAAGCTAGTGATTTAGTTGAGGAGTGTGTACAGAAGCATGTGGAAATTGATCTCCACCCTGCCGAGTGTTCCAGACAAAGCCTCATCTGCATCACGTATCCAGTTTCCATCAGGAACAAGATCAATGAACACATAAGGCAGTGTTTCAGCTTTGTAAATGTAATCTCATCAAGCAGTCCAGTTTAGGTCATGGTGGGCATATGGGGTAACTTTGGCAGAAAGTACATACAGGTCATAAACCCAGCAGATATAGCTTTATATTAAATGCCCCTATCTGAAAAGGGAGACTCCTGCCTTGTGGCTATACAATACAAGGAAACTATAAGGTCACCACTTGCATAAAAGCAACAGAGAGGAGCCTTACCAATTACAAGAATATGATCACAATTCAACTACCAGGAAACCTATTGTGGTTTCCACCTGTCTGCAAGATCAGTGTCATTTCCTGGATGTCCAGGGTGATTTTTAAATGCACAATGCAGAGAAGTGCAAAGCCTCAAACATTGTTTAAGAGCATTGGAAGGTGAAGGTATATTAGCATGCTCTACTTTTAATATGTGGAATCATGTATGTTAAAATATATGAATATACATTTATTTGTGGAAGTTCAGATGTGTTTAGTGTTTATGCACTTTTTTTTCACTAAAAGCTTAGCTTTATTGACAAATGCATCAGATAACAATACATATTTCACAATGGCATTGTATAATCATCTTCACTTCACAACCTATGCACTTTTTTTATTGAATCACAACTGAATCAGCTTATAGCAAAAAAAGGAGGGATTTTGTTCCCTTTAAAAGTTAGTAACACAACAGAGGGAACACAAAAACACCAAAAAAAGCTAAATATTTAGAATATTGTTCCTTCAAATACATATTTATTCTGATTTAAATACCAGTGTGTCTTAAATGCTTAGCTTATTTCTTGCATGCATATTCTCCGTTACATTGCCTCAGCTCATTCTCCAGATACAGAATTTTAAGGCATTTCTATATCTCCCACTCTATTTTAACAGAACCCAACACAGATTCAAATAAATTGATACAGTGTCATTTAAGTTAATTTTGACAGGATAAAATAGGATTTGGAATAATTGTTTGGGGTGACGGGTCCCCTTTAAATGGATACTGTCATGGGAAAACATGTTTTTTTTCAAACACATCAGTAAATAGTGCTGCGCCAGCTCTTTCAGAAGAGCAAACACATTTTTTAATATTTCATTTTGAAATCTGACTTGGTGCTAGACATATTGTCACTTTCCCAGGTGCCCCAGTCGTGACTTGTGCTCTGATAATGTCACTCTTACCTGCTGCACTGCAAGTTGGAGTGATATCACCCGCCTCCCCCCCCCAGCAGCACAATGGTAAGGTAACCAGATAACAGCTTCCTGGTAGATATAAGAAAACAGCACTCAATAGTAAAAATCCATGTCCCACTGCCACCCCATTCAGTTACATTGAGTAGGAGAAACAATAGCCTGAAAGAAAGCTGATCTAAAGTGCAGCACTGGCTCTTTCAGAAAGCACATGACCAGGTAAAATGACCGGAGATGGCTGCCTACACACCAATATTACAACTAAAAAAAATACACTTGGGTTAGAAATAAAATTTTATATGGTAAGAGTGAATTATTTGCAGTGTAAACAGTGTCATTTAGAAATAAAAACTACACCATAAAAACCATGACAGAATCCCTTTAAGCAGTAGAGGGTCTGAGCTGGCAAAAATGCAGGTAGTGAGTCCTGTCGACCCAGATTAGACTTGTGTAGGTTTCTATAGGTTATCTGTACCTCTCATGCCTTTTCATGTGTGTCTGTACAACCCTCAAACTTTATCTTCTTCAGCTCCAAAACAAATTGAAAATCAGTACTACTCAGCATGTGCCAGTTTTCCTTACCTTCAGATATACTGTGCACCTCAAGATGCATCATTACCCGGTCCCGATAAATATTCCTGTTTTTTTCCAGTTCAGAGTTAGAAATCTGTGGCCTGAAATAAATAATAGGGTGGACTGAACAAAGCACCAGGAAATAGAGTAGTTGGAGAGTGAGCAAAGCAGTGGTTGGCTATTCCATAAAAAGGGTGCAGGTGCATGAGTTGGTTTGTTAGGTGTCTTGTGCAGCCTTATTGCTGCTACCAATTTATTATGCAGCTATTCACAAGCACAGATGTCAATGCACTGACTAATCACTTAAAGGAGAAACAAACCCTTGTCTACATACCACTTGTCTTATTGTTGAAAGTGGCGAAAATGATTATGCAGAATGAGAGGAGTTCCCAAACTTTTTCATATGACTGTAGGTATTACTGATGTGCTACCACCATCTTGTGGTATTCACAGCACATTACATTATTATACAGCAATAAAAATACAAGTATGTAATAAATAATTTTCTAGATCAGTTTACAAAGTGCTACAGAAAAACCCCAGTGTTTTCTTGTACGAGGGAGCAGTTGCACGTGGCAATCCAGTAAGCAGTAAATTGTCAGCAGGGTGACTGGAGCTTTATCTCCGTTAGGTAAGGACTACATGGACGTTTTCAGCACGATCCAACTCACTGAGACAAAACGACGGTGACAAGTCACATGCGACAAAAATAAGGTAAGTAAATGCATTGTCGCAAGGTGTCGCAGTGGTGATCCGACGCGACACAACTGTCGGATGCAGACGCTGCGTCTGCATCCGACAGTTGTGTCATGCCTGAAAACGTCCATGTAGTCCTACCCTAATTCACAATGAAATGTTCTCTCATGATCTCTGGACTACACAATAACAATGTAATACAAATATAATGTTTGTTACAAATATAAATATGTATTCTCGCACCATGAAGGTTAACTGGCAACAGTTTACACAGTCTCCCTCAAACTCACAGTTACCTGCAAGCTGCTCGTGGTTTTGTGGGCACAGCACCATGTTTCTTTTCTTGCAGTGGAGATGGATTCACTTTTTTCTTGCACCCAATGGAAGCTGCCACCTGGAACGAAATATAAACATAGCCACAACAAAAAAAAGGATTAAAAAAAAAAATCTCATAGAATGTACAGGCAAACTGGTCCAATTAACATCTGGATACTAAGGGGGTATAATCAAATTTGGGCAACACAAATAGGCTAAATAGTGTTCCAGAACGTAAGCAATTGCTCCAATACCATATCACTGCTGCAGAACCAGCAACAAAACTGGAAACCTTATCTCAACCTATAAGTAAACTTTACTTACAGCAACACTGATGACTATGAAATAATGTTTTATACTGCACTACCCAACTGTTTATGGAAAACTTGCTGAAAGACATTCGGTAGTGTAAAACACAGTATACCTCAACTACATTATTTACTAATCTAATCTGCACTGTTGGTAAAGTCCAGGTTACCTACAATCCAGGCAACATAAAACTGAAACTCTTCTATTCCCAGATCAATCATACAAATATGCATATAGTACAGTGTCTGAATTTAAAGCCAGGTGGTATGATACAACGGTGTCTGTTCTAAATATATAGGTGCAAAACCAGCATCTGATCAGCTTCTAGTAAATGTTCATAAATTACTGATACGTCAATAAGATGCCTTGCATCTCGTGTCAATGAAGAGGATGCCTGTGTCATGTGATAACTAATAGATCATTATCTGACCCATGCTTAATTTGTTCTTATGTAATTCCATTTCACATCTATATTAAAGATAATCCTTTTATGTGAATTGCACTCTATTTAGCATTACAGGTGCCTTGCAGACCAAATACCCTAAACATTTAACAAAACTAAATTAATAAATCCTACACTTTATAAAGCAGATTTATAAAGGGTCGAATTTAGAGGGTTAAAAACCATCGAATTTGACTCTCGAAGTAAAATCCTTCAAATTCAAAGGATTTACCGCAAATACTTCGATCGAACGATTGAATAAGGATTTTTCGATCGATCGAAGGATTTTTATTCTACCACAAAAAAACTTAGAAAAGTGCTGGGGAAGGTCCCCATAGGCTAACATTGAACCGCGGTAGGTTTAAAGTGGTGAAGTATGGAGTCGAAGTATTTTTTAAAGAGACAGTACTTCGAATATCGAATAGTCGAACGATTTTTACTTCGAATCGTTCGATTCGATCGCATTTGACCCATTCGATGGTCGAAGTACCCAAAAAAATACTTCAAATTCGGATTTTTTTCAATTCAAATTATTCCCTCGAGTTTAGTAAATCTGCCCCTTACATTTTGTTCTCTCAAAGTGCTGGAAACTACGAAATCCTGAATTCCAATAAATCATGGAGAGAGCTATCCAAACAAGAAATTAAACGTTCTATAAAATCTATATCAAATTCAATATATGCTTCATCTCATTGAAACAAGACAGCTTAGTTCAATTAAAACTTCTGTACCACTTATAAAATAATTCAATTATTCTTCAGTATCTCCCTCTGAGCAATCAGTCTCTCTACATTCAAGAGTCCGAATCAGATTCTGATGAACAGTTAGCGCTAAGCATGTACAACAAATTGTACAAATATCCTTATTTAGTAGTGCAAAATAATGATGTCTAGAGTATTTAGGTCATCTGTAAACGTTGCAGCAAAATGTGGCTCTACAAAATATTCAAGTATGATGAGGTTATTGATTTTTTACATATTTTCCTCAAGACTTCAGATACTTTACAACTATGTTTTTAGTGAGATTACATGCTTTAAAATAAAAACATGACAGAACCATACATCAGTGTAAATAAGTGTGTGAACCTTTTATATTCCACACACAGACATACATTTTGAGATATTTAAATAATTTCTGTATTTTTCTCAAGCATTTAGTGGTATACCTGTTCTTTAGAAGTTTGTCCAAGATTTTCCTTCACAGGATGATCTACAGATGCAGCAAAAGATTTCCCACCCTGTTTAAGGCCAATCTGTTCAATGGGTTTATTCTTCTTGGGCTCCACTTTTTGACCTTTACTCTTCTGGCTATTCGTATCAGTGCCCAGCTGGGGCCCAGGGGCAGTGTCTGAGGTTGGTGGAGGGACTTTATTTGAGTTGTTTTGCCCATTCATAGCAGTTACTGATGAAGCTGAAAGCTGAAGTGAGGGAGAAGGTTCAGTGCTTGAAGCGAGGGAGGTTTCAGGGAGTTGGAGCGAACTTGAAGATTTGCAAAATGCTTCAGAGTGTGAATGTACAACTGGGACAGACTCAAGCTTTGATAAGATAGGAGTGGATTCTGAAGTTATTTTGTCTTCCTCTGATGAAGTGGTATCTCCAGGGCTCAGTGTTAAGAGCTCATCTATGTCCCCATCAAAGGGAATGTCTGAGGTTTCACTTATTTCATCCACAACCTTTAAATCTCCTGGCAAATGGGAAGATGACAATGTTGAGCAAATGTCACTGTCACGACTGCCTCTGTCCATCTCATGTTTATGTAGCACAGGAGAGGTTGTGGTTGAAACATTTCCCCCAGCCTCTTCATTCTGTCCTGCAGTTGATATATTTGACCAGCATGGTGAAGGAGCCATGGCTGCATAATTGCTGGTGTCCTGCGAGCACACGGTTTCCTCTGTCAGAGTTTGAGAGCTATCTGACTGTTCACCAGCCAAAGGACTATTCAGATTTCTTAACTCTACTAGGTCACTTTGGGATCCGTTAGGCACAGCCAGCTCTTGAAGAAACCCAACTGAATCGGACTCTTCATCCCATCTAGGGGGTTCAGCAGCATAATCACAGTCATCTTCCAAGAGTTCTTCAATCTGAACCAAAGTCATATGCAAGGGGGAGTCACTCTCATCCGATGAGGCTTCCAATAAAGAATCATCAAACTCATCAAAGACCTCTACATTCTGTGAACAATGTGGAGCAGAGCTTGGGGTGCTGCAGAGGAACACAGCACTGCGCAGTTTCTTAGGGGGAGGTGATAGATCAGTTTCCTCCTCTATATTACGTTTATTCCTTGTTGCTTTATCATTTACAATGCTGATTCTTATCTCTTCCATAGTGCCAGGTTGAGGATCGGCCCAGCTTGTCCCTAAAATCAACACCTGCCTGTCAGAGCATGCTGTTTTTGTGGCACGGTAGTTATAGGCAGCCTTCATTGATCTTTGAATAACAAAGGTTTCTGCAAAAAGAAATCTGGTGATTACAAAAAAATGCATGCACTGAATGACCTCTTACTACACAGAGAGAGCTACTCTGCCTAATGGTTATACAGACAACAAACAGAAAAATGAAACCCAGGATAAAGTTATTAAAAAAGGACCATAAACAAACCAAGTAATTATCTTTGTTGTGTACTTAAACCCTAGGATGTTTGCACAGCAATGCTTCTTAAGTGAACGTGGAGTTGGATTCTTGCTGTGCAACAGGACAACTTTACCCACTGCCATTTTTGTACAATGCTGAGAACCAGAAGGAAGATGGTGTTACCCTTCAGTCCAGCTCTCAAAGCACCACAGCTGCCTGTATTGGGGTAATACTGGAAACCGGACATTAAACCAGTTATAAAGAGTGCTTCTGGGCAGCCAACTGGGCCCAAAACATTGTAGCAGGCCACATTGTTACCTGTGGTGAGGAGGAAGTTGTTTTATGCTTCCAGTTCAGCACTGTACAATAACATTAGGGAGGGAAGATTGTACTATATGCAGGGCAGCTTCTTTTACAGCCACTAGGACAGCTGTTTGAGCAGTAAGCTGCACAAACAAACAAAATGCGGAAACAAATTTGAGCAAAGCCTGCCATGTCCTAACATTATTATTTATTAAAAAATAAAAAACAAAGAACCATGACACCACGATGCATCCATTGTGCACAAGCAGCCAGAAACACAACTTTTGCATAAAAAAAAAAAAAATCTGCATTCAGTCTGCCAAAGGAATCTAAAACTACAATCCCAAAGCGATTGACTAGAGATAAAGCACCTTGGGAGTGTGTCATCAATTATTAGTTCTCAAGATACAGGGAAAGATTAAATAATTACCTCCATTTTCTCTTATACTTACTCTCTAGAGCAGGTTATTACCCATAAGTCACATTCAAGTGTAAAAAGTATCAGGGAGCCACACAAGCATTAAAGGGGTTGTTCACCTTTGAGATAAATTTTACTATGTTGTAGATAGTGATATTCTGAAACAATTTGCAATTCGTTTTCATTTTTTTTTTTTATTTGTGGGTGTTGCATTCTTTAGCTTTTAATTCAGTCGATCTCCAGTTTGCAATTTTAAATCTGGTTGCTAGGGTCCAAATTACCTTAGCAACAACACACTGATTTGAATAAGAGACTGAAACATGAATAGGAGTGGACCTAAATAGAAAGATGAGTAATAAAAAGTATCAATAACAATACATTTGCAGCCTTATGGATCATTTTTTAGATAAGGTCAACAACCCAATTTGAAAGCTGTAAATCATCAGAAGAATAACGCAACTGTTTTGAAATAATAATAAAGACCAATTGAAAAGTTGCTTAGAATTGGCCATCCTATATCATAAAAGTTAACTTAAATTAAAAAAAAAAAAAATAAGCTCAGATAAATTAGGACGGTGATTTGCTATCTGATAGCCCCATGCGGATAGGGCTTGTGTTGAACACAATTTTTGCCTATAATTTTAATTATGCACTGTGTAAAATCTACGTTTTTGATTAAAATCTAAATTTTTGAATTAAATAGGGAAACTGAAGCTTCTCCATGTTTGGTCCTTGTGAGGTAAATAATTAGATTACCAGTGTATACAGATAATCCTCCTGTATAATGAGCACCTGCTTATCTGTAGGGCAAAACAATCAGAACAAACAGGTGAAGGTTTTTTTTTTTTTTACTGGTAATCTAATTTTTTACCTTGGAAGAACCAACCATGGAGAAGCTTTGGTCCCTGTGTGCCTTGTTAAGCTCAAGAAAGTTAAAAAGTATATTCTGCACAAGATCTATTCATTGAAGTTACAGTACACACACAAAATAGTTACAGAATTTTCTTGCTTTCACAGTGTGGTATTAGGGACATATTGCATTTCTAAGCAAGCATATGAAAAATAATCAGCCATGTTCTACCATATCTTTAGTATGCCCTAACAGGCATGACATTTGCCTGTCAGTAAAAGCACAGGACTGATTTTGATTTAAAAAAAAATATTTTTTGGCGCCTAAATAAGTCTCACCTGTGCACTGGATTCTAAAGAAGGGAAGGGAACTGAATAGCATTTTCACCCCAAGAGTAAATATCTTTACACTGGTAGTCTATATGCCTCAAAAGAACAAAACAATGACTAGCTTCAATTTCTCATTTGCCTCTAGCTTAAGGGATAATTGAAAAAAACATAAATAAAAGTTTTTGTAATTGAAATAATAGGCAAAAAGTATATTCAGCACACAGCTTGTTCGTTATTTTCATGTTGAACAGGAAGGTATGCTGCTCTTTCCTCTTTGGATAATGACTGCAATTAAAGTTGGCCACTCAATCACATAAATGTCATAAGACAAGATACATTTCCTTACATCTGGGCATGTATGGCCCCCAAACTGATCAGTCTGCATAATCTACGCCAGTCAAAATGAAAAGCAGGAGAGACTAACAACCTGATTCACTGCATGTACAGGGTCATACAGTAGCGTACAGCAAAATACACCTTCACTTTAATGCGGGGCCTGAAATCATCATCCATACGTTTACCCAAATTAAGTCATACATTTAAAGATACAGTTGCAAGAGGGCAAAACCGGTTGTTGGCCCGAGGACCATTCTGTGGGTCTTCTGTTGGACAAGGACCCAACAATGGGATTTTCAAATTTGCTTAATAGTCCCGGGTGCCCCATACATTCGTTTTAAGCTGACCACTTTGGCTGAAGGGGATGATCAAACCGCTTTTTGTTGGCCCTTGTATGACCAGCTTTTTATTGATGTCTGGCCTAGGGTTGCCACCTGGCCAGTCAAAAATGATGGTTGATTCCAATGTTATTAATAGGGAAAAAAATATAAATATATAGGAAGGCCGGTATTTTTTTCCAGAAAAGGTGGCAACCCTAGTCTGGCCACATCTCTATCACATGACCCCAGGTCATTACTGTGCCAATGATCCACCCTGACCACTTTTGATGCCTTATTTCAGGTTACCATTTACTGTGAAGAGGAACTTGTTAAAACATTAAAAAAAATCCCAATTGATCATGAATGACATGGGGTTAGTGGCTGTATTAACTCACATCATGGGCTGGAAAGCACAAATGTAAACCTTTGCTTTACTGCTACTGACAAACTCGCTTTGCTCAAACGATACTCTGATTTAGCAATAAAGAAGGAAAAATGTATAAATAAGTATATTTATCGCCGCAGTAACTAACAGCACCGCCATACTTGCACATAAACAACAGCCATTACAGACCTCTCACAACAAGGTAATGAGCGCCTTTTGTTAAACAGAATCTCCTGCTTTGCAACCGGACTAACTCCAGCAATTGCACAATAGGACCGGACCTCCTACGCTTGGTATGTACCACTGGTACAATGGGGGGGGGGGGGCAGTGGCAAAGCGCTTAGGAATTGTGGGCTTTGGGAAAAGTACACTGGAAAGTGTGGTACCGAGGTAAAAGAGCACGCTTTCTAAATGTATCCCTTCCTTCCCATTAATATCTGCATTCTCACCGTCCTCCAATCGGTTTGCCCGGGATGAGAACCATTTCGCACCCTGTTAAATCCAGCCCGGGCTTTCTGTTAACTTTTAGGCCAAGATCATTTAAAATCGATTCGCTCTCGCTCCTTCGCTGTACTGATCTAAGCACTGGTTAATACACTCGCAGCCACAGCCTGTAGATTGCCGAGCGCATTGAGCGGAGCGTCTCTGGCTTCTGACTGACGCAATCAGTGGCTACAAGGAAGAAAATCTGCTACTGCAGCAACACGTGTACCGGTAAGATAACAAGAGAACGGGAGGATAATATTTATTACACAATTTAGATATTTAAACCAGCGGCTGTATAGTGTCGCCCTTCAGACGAAAATTCTCAGCAGTTGCACCCGAAAATCCGTATTCTGTCACCATATCGCTATATAATATTAACCGGTTGTATGGGAATATTCTGTAAGGAGGCGATGAATGAATTCTGTAGACGCACTGCAGGATTCCAATGATTCTGATGGAAGGAGTAAGGTGATTGGTCTCATAAATCAGACAGACATCCTGCCAGGATTAAAAGAAAAGTTGGCCTAAAACTGGCAGTACACTGACTTAGTAAAGGCAGATTAATCAAAGTTTTTGGATATTTTTGGTATGTGTATTGGGAAGCAACAATCCTGACATATCTATGTGCTGTGGATGTCTGTAGGTCAGTCAGGTAGGTTAGAGCATTTTATCTGCTTATGTCTGTCTGTGTATGGGGGCATCAGCAGCAGATAAGGAAGCAAATTAAAACTACAGCTCCTTCTCCCTTCCTGCTGTTTCAAACTTTGGGGGACAATACAAATGTGTCTGTACAGTGTATGGCACCACATCCAATATCCACCTATATAGCCCCAGGTCAGTTGCGGAGGTAGTAAAAGAGGCCTGCCACTTGTAATGTCAGTTCTTTTATACATTTGGAAATTGTATTAAAGGGGAACTCCAGCTTCCAAACCAAAGTTTGATAAAGTGGCCCACATAACACAGGAACCCCTAATATACGGAACGCATTTTAGGACATTGTCAGGGGAAATTGTTGTCCTGCATGCGCTGTGTCCTGTATCTCCTGCACAGCATTAGGTACCAAGAAAAAACACACACGAAATTTGAGTGCTAAGGGTCCACTGAAGGTTTGATGCCCATTGTGCATGATATTACCAAAGTATCTGGCTTTTAGAGACCCAAAAATAAAGTACAAATTGTCCCAGAGGTCACTTCAGCTACTGACTATTCAACACATTCGCAGCATTATTTGTGGGGTAAAAACACAAAAAATTATGTTGACCCCTCCCCCCCCCAAAACCATATATTTTTGGAAAGTACACATTTGGGCAAATCCAAAATGGGTAACCATGTCTTTCTACACCAAACTACTGAGTCACAATGCTTTTCCAAAATTTATGGTTTTGATAAAATACCAGGAAATCACCTTAAATCTTCCACTTTCTAGCATCTTATCTCCTTAGGGTTGCCACCTTTTCTAAAATTCTTTACCGGCTGGTAGGAGGCGAGGACACAAAGGGGCGGGCCGTGACATCAAAATGGGCGGACCGTGACATCAAAAGGGGCGGGGCCGCACCACAAACACAAAAGAAAAGTTAAGTACCAGGGGATTTGGGGCAGGCCGAGGGCTCTTTTTAAGCGTAGTACAAATTTACCGTCAGCTACATTGCCAGTAAATTTGTAATACCGGCCATGGCCATGGCAGGTATTTTACCGGCAGGGTGGCAACCCTATAACTCCCACGTATCATTAGGTACCAAGAAAAAACATCCTAAATATGAATGCCAGGGGTATACTGAACAGTTTGATGCCCATTGTTCATAGGATTACTAAAGCATCTGGGCTAGAAAAGTGGCAAATTAGTAAGTCAACCCTAGAAAGGGTACATATTCAGACTATTCCAAAATGGGTAAATACACCTTTCTACCAACCTTACTAACCTCTTCCAAGTCTAGGGGTTTTTAAGAAATTTCTGAAAATTGTCACAAAGCTTGCATTTTACCCCATTATATACCCCAGATTTCATAACGTACCAATATTAAACATCTTAAATAAGCACACTCTGGGTCTACTGAACACTTGCATGTCCAATATCCATAGATTTACAAAACTATGTGGCACACAGAGACTGTAAATGGATATATTGCAGACAAAATTTCCATGGGAAAAAACAAGTAACAAAAAAAGAAGGTGGAATGCAATAAAACCACTAAAACCAATGCTTTTTTTTTCTTGCCTAAAGTAATCAGCAGTCAGAATCACAGTTGTATTTTGGCTTGGCCAAATAATTTTTACAGTCAGAAACAAGTGAACAGCACATATGCAGAGCTGAAAATGCAATAAAATGGCTAAAAATGCACCAAAATCACCAAAAGTGTAGTGCGGTTAGCAAATACACTATTTGAAATGGCAATAAAACATTTTTTTCAGGCAAAAAAAAAAACAGTGGGTTGGAGGTCCAGGAAGAAGAGGCCTCAGCAGACACTTAGATGTCACGTGCCTGCTACAGCCTAGGGGCCCCTGTGTTATTGCGCCTCAGGGGGCACACAGTCCCCTGCTCAGCTCATTGCCATGGGGCAGGGGAACTAGTTGGTCACAGCAAGCGGCTTTAAAAGCAGCTTCTCCACTCACAGACCCGGAAGTGCTGCAGTAGAATCTACGTTCTCTGTACTTTTATACATAGAACATAGATTCTGCAACATTTGAAAGGTTAAAAAACACACTGGTATGCTTATTAGCACTGTTAAAAGCTCTACATAGCTAGACCTAGCCAGAGTTATTGGGCCCTTAAAGGTATCCTTGCTCACCATTCTGCATTAGCGGAGCTTGCGCTTCTGCAGAGGGCTGCGGTGCTCTCCCAACCCCCTAGGCAATGAGCAAAGGGGGAGGCAACATGAGTCCTGCGACGCATCTGTGTCTGCACATCGTCTGTGTCTCCTCTCTGCCTGTTCCAGCCAGCCTGCGACTTCCTGCTCTGTGGACTCTGCTTTAGGACCACCCCTTGGCTGTCCAGGGCCCTGCTGAACTGTAAGTAGCCTTTTTTTTTTTTTTTACACTTATACACAGATTTACATACATACATGCATGTACAGATACACAATATACATTTACTAAAGTTAGCTATATTCTTTTTCTTTTCAAGCTTTATTCTTTTTCTTGTCGGGCTTTATTTTTTGTTGTAGTTTTCCACACTGTCGGATCAGTTTTCTTTTTTTGTTATTTCATTGATTTTCCTGATTTTTTTTATTTTTGTGCTTTTACTGTGGTTTTATGCTTGCTTTGTTGTTCTCCATGTTTTATTTAGCGTAGCTTTGCAGTATGATCGTTTGGAATAGAAATACATTTTTTGCAATTTTGTATGTGTACTTTACAAAAATATATGGTTTTGGGTGGTCTTTGTGCTGTTAAGACGGCCTTGTGGCACATAATACCAAGTCAGGGAGCTTTATTCACAGAAGGCGAAAAGACAGCCGACAAAATTCATATGCACTATTTTTATTTGGGGTCTGCACATGCCAGCTGCTTTGGTATATCTATGCATATTGGGCATCAAACTGTTCAGTAGACCCGTGGCATCAATATTTAGGGTGTTTTACAATTGTATGTTAGAAATTCGGTGAGATAAAAGCAGCCAATTGCAATATTTTTAGGCGATTTTCAGAAATGTCATAAAAAAACGATGCCTTTAGCGTAGCTTTGCAGTATGCTTGTCTGGAGTAGAAAGACATAATTGATTGAAAACATACATGGTTTTCAGGGGTCACCATAATTTTTTGTACCATTTATCCTACATAAAACTGGCAGTGTTTATAACTTAGTGTAAATGTAAGCCATCAAATAAGTATGCACAAGGTCGATTCTGAAGTTTTTACATGCCATGAACTTCTATATACCTATGTATATTCAGTATTAAACTGTTCAGTGGACCCCAGGCTTTCAAATCAGGGGTGACTTATCTTGATACCAAATAGTATGTGGGAAATAAGATGTTGCAGAGTGGACGTTTTAAGGTGATTTTTGGAAATGCCATCAAAATCACCAAATTTAGGAAGGGTTTGAGGCTTGGTGCTTTGGAGTAGAAAGACATGTAAACCCAATTTGGATTCAGGGGAATGTGTAGTTTACGAAAATATATGGTTTTCTGGGGTGACTTACTTTTTTCTACCTTTGACCACCCCAAAATTATGTAAATGTGTTGATTTTGCAGTACCTGAAATGACAGACTATATGCGCGTTCTTCATTTTGGGGCACTATATGCCACCGGCTTAGGTAAACCTATACATATTGGACATAAAACTGTTCAGCTGTCTCCAGGCTTTCAAATTTGGGATGATTTATCTTGATACCTAATAGTATGAAGGAAATAAGATGCTACAGGCTGGAAGTTTTGAGGTGATTTTAGGAAAGGTTGGTGTTTTGGAGTAGATGCATACCCAATTTTTATTCTGGAGAATGTACACTTAACAAAAATATATGGTTTTCTGTGGTGAACGTACTTTTTTCTACCTTTGCCCACCCCAAAACAATGTCAATGTGTTTATTTTGCACTACCTGAAATGACAGACCATATGGGGGAATGCACTTTGTAGCCCCTATATGCCACGTGCTTGGGTACACCTATACATATTGGGTATCAACAAAAATGTAGTTTTATCCAAACGATCTCCACCTGTGTAGCTCACTTTCCTACTCAGAAAAAGGATCCATGATGATCCGAAACATGTTGTGATAATAAAGAAATTTTGCAGCCAAGTCTGCGGACTGTTATGCTCCTTCCTATCCTACAACTGTTGCATGAGTACATATTGGGTATCAAACTGTTCAGTGGACCCCAGGCTTTCATATTTGGGGTGTTTTATTGGTACCTAATGATGTGTGGGAGATATGATGCTGTAGATTTCAAGCTTTTAGGTCATTTTTCAAAAAATTCACCAATTTTTATTAAAAAAATTATAACTTTAGGAAAGAATTGCAACTTGGTAGTTTGGAATGCATAGATATATTTACCCATTTCCAGAATCTGCTCTTTCTAATAATGCGTAGTTTTCTAGGGTAAACCTACTATTAGTGGAATGTTTGGCCTTGAAATCAGAAGTATGCCATTTTGTGGAGCGGTGCTTTGGAAACTTGATTTTGATCTATACAAGTGAGAAATCTCCATTAAACTATATATATTTGTCATTGGCACGCTCAGGAGACATGGAACTTTCCAAATCAGCTGTGTTCTTGTACATAAAATAAATTATGTTTCTGATATATGTGATTGTACTATGTGAAACATGATTTCTTTTTTTCATTTTATTAGACACTGTGGAAATACACCAAAATGCTAGCATATTTTGAAAGCTCAGCTTGTCCGAAAAAACAATAAATTGTTTTTCTGGCTAAACTACCCCCCCTCACACAGGAAAGGCCCTTAAAGGACCTTAAAGTT
Organism: Xenopus laevis; assembly: GCF_017654675.1. Taxonomy (NCBI): domain Eukaryota; kingdom Metazoa; phylum Chordata; class Amphibia; order Anura; family Pipidae; genus Xenopus; species Xenopus laevis. The sequence continues at coordinate 93,865,692 of NC_054373.1, forward strand.
TTAAGACTACAAAACGTTCAAAAAAGGTCTGTCAATAAAAGTACCAAATTGGATAGCAGCGAAAGGGTTAATGAAATGAGACATTTATTCTGAGACATTTTCACAGTTGCTGTGACTTTTTTCTTCAGAAGAGCAAAAATGTTCCTTGTTAAACGTAAACCATCACAGTCAGGTTAACTATGACCTGAAATTCATTATACATTATATATATATTTTCTTTTACAGGATTTGTCTACTGTCTGTGTGATTTAGTACACATATCCAACAAAAGGCAGCATGGGTGACAGCTTAACACCTGAAGGGAAGGCACAGCTCATCACACGGAATCTTCAGGTCAGTGGGTCTTTCTCTCCCACATTCCAAGCTCTCTGCCTTTAAATGGTCTCTCAGTTAATGAGAGTAGAGTTATACAAATATTGAAATACTGTGAATTTTTTATATATATATATATATATATATATATATATATATATATATATATATATATATATATATACATATAATTACTTGGTAAGGGCAGCACTCCGCCTTTGCAACATCCCTTGGTGCACGGTAATGTATAGTATAAGCAAAAAGAAGACCAGCAACACCGAGATCTCTTGTGATATAGTCAAATCTGTATTGTGAAATCACATGCAAGCCGATGTGACGTTTCGGTCCACACAGGGACCTTTATTTTATGATAAAGGTCCCTGTGTCAGCTGGGACTGACCTCTCCCAATTATGAGCTCTATTATCTTGCCTCCCAGGCCTCACATGCGGCCGGTTGGAAAGTGTTTGACGCTGACAACCCGGCATCCATAATAGAGGCACTCTATCTTACTTCTGTGGAAAGCCTACACAACGCTTTATATAGAACTCGAAGGGATCTTGGCCCTTTGTTACATGTAATGGATGCCACTAAGAGAGCCTGGGATGCAATTGTGCAAATCACTAAAGCAGATACCAGTCTTTCTCCAGATTCACCTTTATGGGGTAATAGTAATTATCCACACTTAGCCACATTCTCAGAGGTGGGAACCTGGACTAAATTTGGCCTAAAGCGGCTGTCACAAGTATACGCTGATGGAATTCTTCGCACGCTGCCTGACTTTCGCCAGATCCTCTCTCTGCCTGATCTGTCCGAATTCCGTTATAACCAGATTAGCCACCTCTGCTCCGCGCAATTCCCAACCCCTCCTCAGCACCTGCAATACACAGGGATGGAAACTTTGATTTCTCAACCCGCCAAGATCAAGCTCCTATCCACTACATATAGGCACTTAATTTCCAATAGATATGATCCTCGACCCAGGGTGAAGTATAAGTGGGAGAGTAGTGGGGTTCATGTCGACCCAGATGATTGGGAAGAAATTATAGATAACCTATATATCCCATTAGTAAGTGTAAGAGACAGGCTCATACAGTTTAAGATAGTACATCAAACATACCTCACCCCTCAGAAACTATTTACTATGGGAAAAGTAGCCTCGCCCAGCTGTCTGAGATGTGGTGCTCCTGTAGCTACTTTCATACATTTAATGTGGGATTGCCCAGTGATATTCAGATTTTGGAATGCAATTTTGAAATTCATGGCTACTTGTCTTCTGGGTCTCCTTGACTCCGTGATACCTAGAGTAAACACTAGATGCCTGATGAGGTTGCTCCTCTTTTACGCAAAGAAGGTCGTTGCCCTGCACTGGATGGGCCCATCGCCACCATCTCTGAGTAGATGGATTGGACTGGTTAATTCGCAACTGGAACTGTACAAGCTCACGTACTTAGCACGTGGATGCCCAAAGAAGTTTGAGAATATTTGGAACCCTTGGCTCGAGTCGCCAGCCACCTCGAACAACTATTGATAGATACTTTTTCAGCCGTATCCCCTTCTCCCCACTTTCCCCTTCTTTTCTTTCCTTTCTAGCTTGCTTTTCTTCCTTCTAATTTTCTGTTGTTAAAATTCAATAAAAATTAACCTTTAAAAAAAAAAAAAGGTCCCTGTGTGGACCGAAACGTCACGTCGGCTTGCATGTGATTTCACAATACAGATTTGACTATATTACAAGAGATCTCGGTGTTGCTGGTCATTATTAAAAGAATACGCAAAACATATATTCGGCATAATTCCTATTCACTGAACTCATGTTGAACAAGGGGGTATAACACTCTAAATTTCTTCTAGTTGGGGACCTTGCATCTTGGATTCAGGCTCCCACACAAAATTGAAAGCAATACACTTTTTTTTTTTTTTATTCATTTCTACTTAACGGAAAAAAAAACACCAAGACAGTTTTAACTTTAAATTGGCAAAGTCTTTATTAAGAAATTACTTACCAATTCTCTGCTTACGCTCTTCTTCAGAAACAGCGACAGGGTGAAAATCCATTGTGTGGCGCTCAATTTCTCCTCCCTGCCTTCTATAGGAGATAGCCAGTTATGTTACTGGTCCTTTGATATCATTATTGGGCAGCCTATGGCTTCAGATGAACTGTCTTAATGATGTTTTATGTCACTCTGCTTGCAGCATTGGAGTTCCACTTCAATACTGAACAATAATAATTGTTATAAACGTTATTAGGGGATGACACAGTTTTGCTGCAGACTTCTCTTGCTTGCTTGACCCAATCAGCATCTCACTGTGGCCATCCTCTCTCTGTATATAAGCTAATGTTGCAGGTTTAGTGTTGGTGTTCTTTGTAATTCAATTGCTGTTGAAAGCAGTATTTGTCTGGCTGTCTACATTCTTGGCCATCCTGTCTCTGACTCCTGAGACAGTGTTTTAAACCAGCTGATAACATGGAAATTTGGTAGTGTACTGCTTGTAGATTTTGATCTATACAAGTGAGAAATCTCCATAAACTATATAAACTATATATATTTGGTATTTCTGCATTCAGGAGACAAAAACATTTCCAAATCGGCTGTGTTCTCGTACATAAAATAAATTATGTTTCTGATATATGTGATTGTTCTTTGTGACCAAATCCAAACCCACCAGCACACCCTGGCTTCTTACGACAAAATTGGTCCGGTGCGCGGTACAAAAGGGAATCGGCACCCTCAGCAACACGTTTTTGGAAGAAAAATACCGGCACTCGGGACTCTATGCAAGCGGGTCAAGTTATTTCAACGTCACGTTTTGCAACGTTACGTTGCAATAAACACGCAGGGCTTGACCCGCTTGCATGGAGTCCCGAGTGACGGTATTTTTCTTCCTATTGTTCTTTGTGAAACATGATTTTTTTTCATTTTATTAGACACCTATATTTTTTTTACTGAAGTAGAATTCCACCAGAATTCTTGCATATTTTGAAAGCTCAGGTTGTCCTGAAAAAAAACAATATATTGTTTTCCTGTGTAAACTAAAAGACCCCCCAATAAAGAGTACAAAATGTCTAAAAACTGCTTGGCAGTAGATTACTCATGTCTCAAGGTGACAGGTCCTCTTTAAGGGGCTAAGCTAGTTAACCCCACATTAAAGGCACGGCAGAGGTCAAAATGTTTTTTGCATGTATGCAAGGTGTAATGTTGTCCTACTGAAATGAGTGTTCTGCCTTTGCAAACTATATTCAAGATTTCTAGGGTTAGCTATAGCATAATGGAAAAAACCCCAAAAAGGATCCAAAGGATGTTACGGAATGATCATATTGTCCACTTGGGGGAGCCACAGTCCATGAGACCAGTATTGTACATAATTCTCTGCATCCATTTTCATTTACTCACTTTGCTCCCTGTGTTATTGGGGAAGCCCAGATTATGCATTATGTGTCTGTATAATCCGTATGTTCCACTTTCTTCAGTGCACATTATTAAATAATAATCAAATCTTCAATGTTTGGCATGATCTCAAAAAGGATTCCATTCTCAGCCTAAAACTATAGGCTTTTTAGCTTGTCAATGGTGGCAGGAAAGCTTTTGGAGGGGCTAATAAAGAATTCGTTACTGGAATATACTTCAGATCACAATACTTTTATGTCTAATAGATCCTGTCAGACTTATTGAATTGCTTTCTATGAGAAGGTGAGCAAAAACCTATATAGAGTGTGCCAATGGAGGTTATCTACTTTACTAAAGCATTTGTTACAGTACCCCACAGGGGGTTTACTGTTTAAATTGGGGATTTCTGCCTGGAACATTATAGTTGTACTTATATCTGACTGAAGGATTACAAAGAGTGGTGATAAATGGAACATTTTCTAATTGGACTAGTGGTGTTTATTAATGAACTGGAGGTTGGCCTTGTAAGTCCTGGTATGAGATCCATTACCCAGAATACTTGGGACTTTTTTTTTTTTTTTTTAGGATAAGGACTCTTTTCCATAATTTGAATCTCCGTACTTAAGACTGCTAAAAACCATTTAATCATATAAACCCAATAGGATTCTTTTGCCACCAATATGTATTCATGCAGCTTTGTCAGACTCATTTAAATGTATTTTATTATTGCAGAGAAAAAGGAAATCATTTTTAATTATAATTACATGATTAAAATGGACTCTGTAGGAGATGGCCTTCCCATACATAATTCAGAGCTTTTAAGTTAATGTCCCATATATGTACAGTTTCTGTTCCATGCAGGATGCTACTACTTTGCAGAAAGATTTGACTAAATTGGACAACTGGGCAGTAAAATGCAAAATGAGGTTCAATGTTGTTAAATGCAAAGTTATTCACTTTGGTAGAAATAACATAAATGTGAGTTACCGTATATACTCGAGTATAAGCCGAGTTTTTCAGCACCCAAAATATGCTCAAAAAGTCTACCTCGGCTTATAGCCGGGTCAGTGCTGAAAAACTAGGCTTAGACTCGAGTTTGGAATCTACAACTGGGAAAGACAGCAGGGTTCGCGCCACCCCCCTCCTCTCCTCTAGACCTGCGGTTTACTTACCGCTGTGATCTCTGGCAGCCCAGAGGAGGAACGTGCCACTTTTTCATTCGTCAGGCTTGGGCCTTTGGTGCGGTGCTGCCTGGGTCATGTTCTTGGGGGGTGCCGCCTGCGGTGGGTGGGCGCTGCGGCACACTCTGCGTGGTGCGGGCACGGTCCCTCCTTTGGTCTGGGGGTGGGGCTTGCCTTCGGTGGCGCTGCCTGGTGTTTCGCGGTGAGACTTGTGGCGGCTGTGTGTGGGGTGGGTTGGCCGGGAGATCGTGGGGGGACTCCCTGCCGTGCTCTGTGTTGCTGGGCATCGTGTGCATGTCGGCGGTCAGGGGCTGTACTTTGCAATCACGCTACCAATTACTCAACGTTCCAGCGCGAATCACTTCCACAATAACGTCACAGCCTCAAACTCAATCTGAGTTGCTGCTCTTAAAAGGGCAACACTAGTTCTTAAAGAGGAAATGCCGCCAGGGTTAGTCAAGAAGCTGGTTTTAGGTTTGGACGTTGGTAGTGTAATTCTAAAAATGCAGCAGGCTATTGATTTTCTTTTCTTGTCTTCAGAAAGGAAATCAACTCATATAGTTGCATCAAAAATAGCTTAACCCTTGGCCCTTTTCCCATAACCTCTATACATAACTGGCTATAACAATTATTTAGAATAAAAAAATGCCTGTTATTACAGCATTGAAACATCTCAGTTTACCTGCTGCATTTCTCACCCTAGGCTTATACTCGAGTCAATTAAATTTCCCAGTTTTTGTAAGTAAAATTAGGTACCTCGGCTTATACTCGGATCGGCTTATACTCGAGTATATACGGTATACATTAATTGGCAGTGTGTTGGATTTGTGTAGCTTTAGGCAGTTTCAGTCAGTGGCGACTAAAGCAAATAAAGTAATGTCTTGCATAAAAAGGCGTAAAATTGAATGCTGAAAGTGATATTTTGCATAAGGCCATGGCAAGGCCTCGAGTATGCAGTTCAGTTTTGGGCCCCGGTCCTTAAGAAAGATATTCATGAGCTGGAATGAGTGCAGAGACTTGCAAAATAACTGGTATAGGGAATGAAACTATGAAGAAAGAAAGAAAGGTTGGGTTGCTTTGGTCTAGAGATAAAGGTAGAATTACACTTTACAAGTACATTAGAGGTCATTATACACAGAAAGTGGGGAATATGCTGGGGATCACTTGGAGGGGTTGATGGACTTTTGTATTTTTTTCTGTCTAAATTACCAATGCATTCTTCTATTTAGGTGGGATTTAGGCATGGCACCATCAGTGGGGAGTCTGATTTTGACATTTTTAGGAGCTTGAGAAACAATGTTTGGCTCCTAGCCAACAGGTCCTGTATCCAATGTAAAAATGAACCAGCAGCACACTGATTTGAAGTGAAGCAAGTGGATTTCTTGTTTATTTAGCCCATGTACCTATAAGATAAGGGTAACGTTTTGGACCGTACTGGGCCCTTTATCAAGCCTATTTGGAGTGAATGTAAACTTAGAGGTCTGTAGTTTGGTGCTTGCAAAAAATGTACACTTCTATTCTGCATACAATTTACTTACATACATACATACATACTCCTTTTCATAACACTATTTTACATATGAAAATGTAAAATACATGTTTTTTTCTTATCGTTAAAAATAAATCCGGGTGCATTTTTTTTTCTGCTCAGTGAGGGGGTTGCCACAAGCCATCTCTGAATGTAGAAAGTATAGAACATCTGGAAAAAATACTCCTTTCATATTTTCTGAAATGGTATAAAACATCCTTGGCAGACAACTGGTTAAATATTGTTAATATGCTAAGTATGAATATGCTCTGGTGTTTCCTGACACTTCCTTCTTATTTAGGAGATCCTTGGAGAGGACAAAATGAAGGAAATCCTGAAAGAGAAACCTCTGCGAATATACTGGGGCACAGCAACCACAGGAAAACCACATGTGGCCTATTTTGTTCCTATGTCCAAGATTGCAGACTTCCTGAAGGCTGGTTGTGAGGTGAGGGCTACTGTAGGACTGGTTACACTGAATGGAGAATGTTTGTGCAAATTATGTGGGAAATTTAGCAAGACAAGATTTGGTTCCACATTGTGTAACTGTATGCAAAGTTGTAGGTTTGATCCAGTGTGCAGCAGTAACCCTGTGTGTCCTGTCCAGGTGACCATCCTGTTTGCAGACCTGCATGCATATTTAGATAATATGAAAGCCCCTTGGGATCTGCTGGAGCTCAGAACAAGATACTATGAGCAGGTTATACAGGCTATGCTGCAGAGCATCGGCGTCCCGCTTGAGAGGTTACGCTTCATTCGGGGAACAGAATTTCAACTCAGCAAGTAAGGGAGTAGAACTAAAATTACAGATGCCATATCATTGCTTTCACATGCTTGGTTTTATTCCATTTTAAATACAGCAACTGACCAAACAGTTAAATGCCTCTCTCACCTGATCAAATTGAACTGGGATTGTGTTGTTTCCCTGTGTATATAGCCAGTTTGGCTAGCCATCTGCCCATCACTTCAGTTATATTTTTTTTGTCAGGGTAAACAAAGTATTATTGCATTATCCCTCAGAAAACTGGGGCCCTGGAAAGCAATAATTCATGGGCACACAAACATATTTTTTTTACTGGGCAAATCAAATGTTTTTTGTAAACCACCCTGTTCCGTATTGTTGTTTTTAGAGACCTATCCTTTACATTATCACACCACACCTATTTTGGAATGATACGCTTATTTCACACCTTTCACAGATTTTCCCTTTTTTTCTCAGAGAGTATACTCTGGATGTATACAGACTGTCTTCTGTAGTTACTCAGCATGATGCTAAGAAAGCTGGAGCTGAGGTAGTAAAACAAGTGGAGCACCCGCTGCTCAGTGGGCTTCTGTACCCAGGGTTACAGGTATGAGTGGGGAGTGTATGGGGCGAGGTAGTCAAGAACACAGACCTTACTGACGTTACCAATTTCTCCAGGCTCTAGATGAGGAATACTTGAAAGTAGATGCCCAGTTTGGAGGAGTTGACCAAAGGAAAATCTTCACATTTGCTGAAAAGGTATTATATTGAGGTGCCAATTTTATTATGTTATTGGATCATCCCTGGCCAGTGCGATTTCCTTACAGTCTAAGAAAGTGAATGTACAAGTATGGGATCCGTTATTCCGGAAACCCATTACTTAGAAAGTTCTGAATTACGGTAAGGCCGTCTCTCTTGGGGGCAAATTCACTATTGGCTGAAAAATGCACTAGCGACGGCTTCACTGCACTTCGCCATGCGTAGTTTCGCCAGGGCTCCTCAAATCCACTAAAATCTGAAGTTCCGCCCAGGGAGGCGAAAGGAAGCGAAGCTGCGCTAGCGTTTATTCGTCAAGCAAAGCGAAGTTACGCTAGCTGCTTAATTTGCAAATGGCGCCAAGTTAAAGTACAATGGATGTATATGTAGCAGCAAATACATTACACTACACAAGCCTGGGAAAGCTTCATAAAATAAAATAGAGTTGTTATTTTGCCCTATACATGAGCCCACTGTATAGTTTAGGTGCCAGATGTTAGGAAATGTAGGGGGGAAGGAGGGTACCCCCAAAACAATTTACGATCTTTTTCAGACTATCACCCTTAAAAAAGTAAAAGACACCAGCGTATTTGGGACTTTTTTTGAAGCAAGCCCTATCTACTCTATTGCACTTGGCCTGGTCTGAGGTGGCGAAGGCAAGTCTGGCGCAAAAGGTAAAGTTCAGTAAAATCCGCAAGTTAGTGAATTAGCGTAGTTACGTCCCTTCGCCATAGGGCAACTTCATCTGGCGTTAGGGTGCGAAGTAGCACTAAAGTTTGTCTACTTTGCTAGCGAATTTACACCAGCACCCGTTGGTAAATTGGCGAAGTTGCAAAATGACGTCACGTTGGCGAATTTTCGCTAGCGTTAGCCATTCGCCCTTTAGTAAATTTGCCCCATAGACTCCATTTTATCCAAATATTCCAAATTTAAAAAAATCATCTCCTTTCTCTCTATTATAATAAAACAGTAGCTTGTACTTGATCCAAACTAAGAAAATTAATCCTTATTGGAAGCAAAATCAGCCTATTGTTTTTTTTAATGTTTACATGATTTTCTAGTAGATTTAAGGTATGACAATCCAAATTACAGAAAGATAATTATCCAGAAAACCCCAGGTCCAGAGCATTCTGGATAACAGGTCCCATACCTGTATTTATATAGTACCTTTCCTTTGTGGGGCCCAAGGAGAGGGATCACAGAATTACCATAGATCTGCAAACCAGGTTTATTTTGCCAACACAAGTGCTAGTTTGGACAGAAAACTGATGCTGTTTAGAAAAGGTTGGGAGCCCATATATGCTTCTTACAGCTATTTAAGTGCTCACATTCAGCGTTCTTTGATGAATAGCATCCATGTGTGAATGAAGTGCATGCATTGATTCTAAGGAACCCTGTCACAGTCAGCTTGGTAGTTCCAAGCTTTCTTCAGGGGGTTGCATCAGTTACTGCAAATTGCTTCCATACACTAGAAATGACACCATTCCAACACAAACACATACACCTGTAAAGGTTCGAGCAGGTCTCTAGTTCTAGTCTGTTCATGCCATATAATGGATAGTTTGGCAATGCTATTCCTAAAAACAAAGGTAGGGGATCATTTGGGAATTCAAATTCATAAATGGATATGACAAGTTAACAGGACTGAATTGTGTCCTATAAGTTATGACCCATAATAAAAAAACATGAATCTGCTTCAGTGACTTCCTTTGTAATACAGTGGAAAAAGAATTTCTCCTAGTAGTCTGTAACCATTTGATCATTATTTTTTTATAAATACTACACGGATCTGCTGTACAAGACTTTACACACCTTGCTTTTAATGGATATGCTTGTCTTTTATTACAGTCTACTTAGAATACATCCGTAAGCATTTTATTTCTGGTCACTCTGACCAACATTATATTATTATGATATAATACACAAAAGCCATGAATATCTTGTAAATTATATCCTTATAAACGGTGAGTTCTGATGTCATCGGTTATAAGCGGTGAGTTCTGATGTCATTTCTGTCACTTGACTCACTGAAATTTGTGTATTATAATAAATAAAGTACCCCCAGTTGCAAAATATGAGGATATCAGAAGTTACCTCGGAGTTCCATGACCTGTATAAAAACACTCGGCCTTCGGCCTCGTGTTTTTATATGGTCTTGAAACTCCTCGGTAACTTATAATATCCTTATATTTTACAAGAGGGGGTACGGGGTACTTTATTCACTATATTTAACATATTTATTACCTAAGAATTCTGCCAGATGTGATCTAAGCAATACAACATTATAACTGACACTGGCAAATCGTATGCATGCAGAATAACTGGTGATAATAGATAGCAGACTGTACTGGCTTTAATGGAACACGTGTTCCATTAAAGCCAGTACAGTCTGGTTGTTAGGAAGGGCCAGCAATGTGGCAAATAAGCCGCCAACTAGCTCTCCCACTGTATATCTAAATGGCAAATTGGTGGCTTATTTTAGCAAAGTCTTGCATAGTAAAGAGATCCATACCCAGGCTAATAAAAGCTGCCATTTTGGCCCCTTCAAACCTAGTTGGCGGCTTATTTGCCACATTGCTGGCCCTTCCTAACAACCTGAATGACTAATATATGGCTGAAAATTGCACAGATAGACCGGTTATAAAATCCTGTCAGCATTCCTGCTACAGGCCTTACTGCCGTTACCAAGAGAAAAAGACGTGTGTTGTTAGGCTCTTCTCAAAAGCCTCTGTAGCCATACCCTAAAAACAACAAAGTCAGCAACTTAATTCTGTGCATACAGACTTGTTTTGATCCTCTCTATAGAAAGTTAGAAATGCATAGCAGTGGAAAAAGCGGTCATTGTTTAGCGGTAAGGGTGGTTTACACAGTTTTTTGTGTACCTTTATTGTGTTTCTACTCTGTAAATAGAGAAAGCACTTGCAGGCTCTATACTTTGCATTAAAAATGGGCTAGGTGTGAGTGAACTGAATGGGGAAATGAGGGGGGTTTAAATTTAGCCATGTATACACCAGTGTGCTTACTTACACTTCCCATCCCCACCCATTTTAAAATTGACATAAAGTCACCCTTATCACCCCAAAAAAAAATCCTTCTATCCTATATTTCTGTATCTGGGGTACTAGTGAGGGACACAACTTGAATATTTATCCAAACGATGTCTGCAGACAACTATTCCTATATGCTAACAACCAAACTTAACCATGGGGCACTAAGTTTAACTCTGTAAAACTCAGTTGCTGTGCAAACATAAATATATACAAGTGATTAAAATATCAGTTAGAAGACAGGTGAATGTAACTTAAAAACTAAGCTCATGTTCTTTTTCAGCTGTAGCCTAGTCTGGAGTGGAGTGTAGGGATTGCAAACTCTTGGAATATGAGGCATTCAAGAGACTTTGCCCATGTGACTGGCTCCACATGCCATCAGCCCCATTCTGCTGGTTATGAACCTAGTCAAGCCTCAAAGAATGTTATATTTTTAGAATATTTTGTTTGGCTAACTGAGTTTTTCGTTGCACAGTCCACAAACGGCATCCTTTGGGATACTCTGTGCCTCAATCTTTATTTAGCTAATCATATCATCACCAGCAAACAGAATCTAAACTTTCTAGGAGAAATAAAACATTTGCTTGAAGAAGAGTTTACAGCACTTTATATTATGCCAACACTTTATGTAATTATGCCAATTAACAATGTAACTTTCTTGTTTACAACCAGTACCTTCCGGCTCTTGGTTATGCAAAACGTATTCACCTTATGAATCCTATGGTGCCAGGACTCACTGGGGCTAAAATGAGCTCCTCTGAGGAGGTAAGAACTTTTTTTAAGATGGTTGTGGGTGGGAACCAGGAAAAAGAAAACCAAGTATTGTACTGAATATAGATCTCTACGGCAAAAAAGCCAACCGATGGTTGTACATACAATAACACCTTTGATTGATGAAATACCTGGTGTTGCTGGTCATTGTTTTCATATGTATTTTTCTTACCTTGCAAGTGGATTGATATTTGAGTGCTGTCCATTAACTATGTATACAACTGAAATAGGTACTACACTCAAATGGGAAACAAAAAGGTTACTTATTTTGACAATGTCCAATGTTTTCTATCGCTGTTTGTGCTTTTCCTCAGGTGTGTCCCTAAGGAAAAGCATAAACAGGGCTCAAAATGTTGAACACCAAATTCCTGTTTAAATGTGGTTCCCTTTTCAATTTTATAGATGTATAGTTTGTTTTGTTTGGTGTGTTGTGGAATCTTAAGAGGAAGCAGGTTTGCAATGTTTGCATGGCAAAGATCACCATTATGTTTACAATGATGAACTTTAAGGGGTTTCTGAAGTATACTTTGTTCACTTGCTTCATTTTTTTAATACAAGGAATCCAAAATTGATCTTCTGGACTCTCCTGCAGATGTGAAAAAAAAGTTAAAAAGGGCTTTCTGTGAACCTGGGAATATAGAAAACAATGGGGTTTTAAGCTTTGTAAGACATGTCCTCTTTCCCCTAAAATCAGGTTAGTATTGGGGTGATGCAAAATGAACGCTAAACCTCTTCCTAGTTCCTCTTCATAGTTCCAGCTGCTGATGTGCTCTCTGTGTTGCAGAATTTGTAGTTCTTCGGGATGAGAAATTTGGAGGAAATAAAACTTACACAGATTTTGAAACACTGGAAAAAGACTTTGTTGAACAGGTAAGAAGATAATGGGTAGTAAAGTTAGACTTAATAGTATATTGTATTGTTCTATCCTGAATAACCTTTTTCCACTTGTTGCAGCTGGTGCATCCTGGTGATCTGAAGGCATCCGTGGAGAAAGCGCTGAATAAGCTATTAGACCCAATCAGAGAAAAGTTTAATAGCCCAGAAATGAAGAAATTGAGTAATGATGCATATCCTGATGCCAGCAAACAGAGTAAGTAGAGAAGCCATGTAGGATGTACTATCTGGCTAAATGAGCAGGTGGGTGGGCTTCACTAGTTACTCCTTAAAGTGATACTGACACTACTCTTCAAATATTAATGTCCATTAAAAGTTACCTTTTTGCTTTTGTAAGTAATGGTTACTTGAAGTTTCTTAACATGACTGTTTTGCCAACCTGTCCCTTCCCAACCAGTCAGTTAAAAGTTTCTAATGCTAATAGACTACAGCTGCACAAATATGGCAGCCCTCTCGTAAAGGAACATGGGGGATCAGATTGGTAATGTAAAAGCATCAGGCAAATCGTTTTTTGGCAAAATGATAAAAATTCCCTGCAGTCATTGGAGTGCCAAGGAAAATGTCAGCTGGGAGGCTAATTTGGGAGGAAATTAATACAAAACACATTGTTTTGCTTACTAGGTTAGAACATGTTGTGCAATTGTGCCTATGTTTATATAGCTTGTAGACAGCAGAGTCATTACTTAGGCTTGAGCGTTTCACTACATAAATTGTTTTTTATTATGTTGGTTCTCTGAAGGTCTGAATGGTTTAGCAATGATAAATGGCAAATTCTTTTGGAGTAATTTTACAGTTTAAATTAAAGTGAGTTAATGATAAAGAGAACCACTGCTGTACCTTTCATTGCTCTCGCTAATAGCTTCACTTCTTTCTTAAATTGCAGAGTCTGTGCCTAAAGGTTCTACTAAAAACTCAGGGCCTGAGTTTGAGCCTTCTCTTCTAGATTTGCGGGTTGGGAAGATTCTCAGTGTGAGTCAGGTAAGTGCTGAACTGCTTGTGTTTACAGTATCTTTCTGCAAATATATATATATTGCACCTTCCCACGTGCAAGTTTATTTATGTATGGTTTTATTTGTAAAGTCCTGCTTGTATATGCTGTGCTGTACATTTTTACAGTGCAGTAGCGCAAAGTACAAACAGGGAGGAGACATTGCAATAAATCTAAATATACAGAGCTACAAAGATAATGTGCCATGGTGCTAATGGACAGGAGGGAGGAGGTCCCTAGGATACCGTTAATGTTTAGCTTCACAGTTTTCTTGGGAGAGATCTCCGCAAGTGTCATACCAATGCTATAAAGCTAGTGGTGGCAGTTGTGGAGAGAGATTAGGAAACTTTCCACAAAGGTGGCTTAAAGGAACTATAAAACCTAAAAATAAAAGCATTTTAAAGTAATTAAAATACAATGTACTGTTGCCCTGCGTTGGTAAAGAAAAAATATGCGTTTGCTTTAGAAAGACAACTATAGTTTATGTAAATAGCCATGGGCCAGCCATTCAAAACACAAGTTACATAGCAGAAAACAGATTCAGTATCCCATTGTATGCTATGACACAGCTTATCTGTTATCTGCTAAGTAGCCTTTTCTCCTTTTTTAGTTTGAATGGCTGCCCCATGGCAACACAGCAGCATATTTACATTGTCTATACTAGTCTTTCTAAAGCAAACACATAACTTTTAACAACGGTACATTACATTTTAATCACTTTAAAACACTTTTATTTATAGGGTTTACTGTTCCTTTAATACACTGATGCTTTACTAGGGTGAAAGTAACTTGTGGCAGTTGTTATTAACAAAGTATCAGATGGATAAACTTGAACGACATTGGTAGTATGAAGCTTTGTGGTGCAAGATTGATCAAACTGACCTTTTCAGCTAGTGACATAATCAGGCTTTTGTTACTGGTTTATAATTAACTACTGCTGTTTCTTTTTGCGTAAGAATATCACACTCCTAATTTATCTGTGAAAGAGGTTGTTCACCGTTAAATTAACTTTTAGTATGATATTCTGAGACAATTTGCAATTGGTTTTCATTTTTTATTATTTGTGGCTTTTGAGATATTTAGATTTTTATTCAACAGCTCTCCAGTTTGCAATTTCAGCTACCTGGTTGCTATGATCCAAATAACCCTAGCAACCATGCACTGATTTAAATTAGGGACTGGAATATGAATTGGAGGGGGCTTGAATAGAAAGGTAAGTAGTAAAAAGTACTGCTATATTTGTTGCCCTTTAAAACATTTGCTGTTTAAATGGGGTCAGTGACCCCCCATTTGAAAGCAAGAGAGAGTCAGAAGAAGAAGGCAATTAATCCAGAAACTATAAATATAAAGGGGACCAATTGGAAAGTTGCTTAGATTTGGCCATTCTATAACATACTAAACGTTAACTTGAAGGTGAACTACCCCTTTAATATTACCACATTGATCTCTATGGGGCTGTGCTACAACATTCTATTTGTGCTGTGAGTCTTTAGTCATTTGTCAAGGAAATAACTGACTGGGTGGGGTATTTTATAAATGGGCAGTGTATGCATATGCAACTTGTTGTGTGTTTTTTTTCTAACAGCACCCAGATGCAGACAGCCTATATGTGGAGTCGGTGGATGTGGGTGAGGAGAGTCCGCGTTGTGTAGTGAGTGGGTTGGTGCAATATGTTCCTCCTGAGCAACTGCTGGGCCGCTCAGTGGTGTTGCTGTGCAACTTAAAGCCACAGAAGATGCGAGGAATTGAGTCACAGGGCATGCTGCTTTGTGCATCCATGTGAGTCCAGCACAAGGTTTTGCATTCAGTTGAGAATACTGGCATACACACACACATATATATATACACAAACTATGGTACTGGCATCCAAAAGATAAATGGTTAGCATAAATACTCAATACTCCAGCTGATAAAGACTCGAAGAATGGAGGGATGGCCCAGGTGCTCCAGCCCCAGGCTCTCACCTCAAAGGAGCGGACATAAACCGTATAGCAACAAATGCAATATATAATTCTAGAGGTGGAGAAAAAGAAATCCTCTCCTAAACAACCAAAATAAGCAGCTGGTCCTTACCTAGTATTTTAACCTGCGCATTTCCAAAATATGGTTGGTTACTAATCCGCATCCTTGCCAATGATATCAGTACTTTATAGCATATGGCAAGACAGCTTTAAAATAATTCCATCCTCTTCATAACACCAAAGGGATTAATTTTTTTTTTAAAAAAAGTATTTGTATGTAGTTTGTATAAGGATTATATGAACTACCCTTATTATTAGCTTTTTTTTACCATGCAAATTTTGGACAGCCCTGCTTCATTGAGGATCCATTTTTTATTGTGGAAAATGTTAGACTCCTTGCGTGAAAGTTGATTTATTTGACTTCCTCATTTTTTGCACATTACCAATTGGATGTAAGCCAGAAATGAAAGATCCTCATACTGGTTTAAAGGCATTATGATATATAATATATGTGGAACAGGACCTGCAATTATAGGGGACTGAACTGTTTATGCGGTCACACATGTGGTGTTGGTCAGTACATGCTACGGTTTCCCTGTAAACCAGAAAAGGTCAAATTTTTAATTATTTGCAAAGGCTGGCTGAATAGAGAAATGGTTGGCTGGGAAATGTAATTCAAGGTGACATCTGCTGTAATCTGTTTTGAGACCCAGACCTAAAAGGGATTCTCCAGTAGACTTTTGAGATCATTTCCTGCCCAGGATATAATTGTTTAGAGCAGTCTGGCCTACATGGTGAAGGACCAATAATGGAAGCCAGTGCAACACACTCCCTGTTTTTAAACCACACCCATCTTACCACAAGACCGAGTCAACATTAATGGTGGCAGCACACCAAAAAACCAAATGGTTGGTGCTTACTGCAAGGATTTCACTCATATTTAAGTCATATTAAAACATACCCTTAAATCCAAATACCACCTCCTCCCCAGGATAACACAGCACTTCCCGAGCACATGATTAAACACCTTAGGGCCCCTAACAACAGATGATGGCACGCCCAAGGAGAATAGGGAAGGCAAAACAGAGCAGGAGACAGGTGCTGGTGCCCCTTCAGCATTTTGTATAAGATGTGAACTATGGGCAAGTTTAGTCTGGCTCTGAGGTTTTACAGTACAGGGCTTTAGGGTGTGAACAATATAGGTCTCACAGATGTGAACAATGCAGTGGGATTACAAGTGTGAACAATGCAGAATTTTATAGTTTTAAATTTGTGGTTTAAACAATGCAGGGGCCAGTTAATCTTTGTAGTGATACCTTTTAAAGTTTACACATGGTAAACAGACACAGCAGGCAGACTTTCATGTGGGGGCCACACAAGGGGTGGCCAGTTGGACAGCACTGGTTAGAGAAAGGCTGGTGAGGTCCATTCTGCCGTGTCCAACAAAGTAGGGGAGATGGTAAAATCATTTCTTTTTCTTCTGCAAACAGTAAGTCATGCTATTTGCCAGTAGTGAATTATTTACTACCAAAAGAAAAACAGCAGCATTTTGTTTTTTTTATTTTGTCTGATATCTCATTGCTCAATACCTAGTACAAATCAACAGTTCACTCTAAGGGATTAAAAGATATGCTTGAGTTGATTGCTGTTCTTTGTATGTGCATAGGTCTGCCCATTAAATACAGTTTACTTATTGATAATGTTAATAATCATCTCATCCAAAATTTTTACTTTTCAGGGAAGGGGAACAAAAACAAGTGGAACCACTTGACCCTCCTTCGGGTTCTGCTCCTGGAGAGCGCATTTATATTGAGGGATATGAGAATGGAGAACCAGAGGGAGAGCTCAAACCTAAGAAGAAAGTATTTGAGAAGTTGCAGGTAACAAAGTAGTTAAAAGAACTTGCATGGACAGAATATCTAGTGCAGCCACAGTTTTGACTAAATATGATTTACCTCATTCGCCTCACAGGTTGACTTCAGGATTTCAGATGATTTATGTGCTCAATGGAAAGGAAAGAATTTTCTGACCAAGCTGGGGTCTGTAACCTGTAAAACACTCCGTGGTGGTAGCATTGGTTGAGCATGCTTTTTCCAATTTATCATGCTCTAATTCATCTTCACTCCCAAAGCTGAATCACACTGCTGGATCCCAGGCAACAGGGAGTTTATCGTTCCACTATTTATATAATCTTCGGTTGCACGCGGCCTGCTCTACGGGCAATGTCGAGGTGAAAAACAGTAATATTGTATAAAATAAAGTTGTATACCATCATGTTTTCGGCTGTCATATTAAAAGGGGTGTAGATCTGAGAATCAATAACATAAAAATGAAAGACAAAGCAAGGTTTTGATAACACCATTTATAAAAGGATTGTTTGTCTCATACAAACAGCAGATCAAAGAACAGGATAAATGCAGATATACTACTACATGCAGAACTGTGATTTGGTCTCCCTAGGCTACATTCTGTAAAAGCTCTCTGTGTATGTGTGTGTATATTTTTTATAAATATATATTGCTAACAGAGACTTACAGATTTGCACTTAAATAGCTGAACAATCTTTCACAAGTATTGTTTTTTCCTGCCTGGGACCACAACTAATAGTAGGAGGAGGAGGGGAGCATGGGTTAAATACTGCTGTACATTGTGTGTATGAATATATATATAAAAAAAAAAGTTCTGTATACCAAATAACCATGAAGGAGTTATTTAAAACTATCACTGTATTCAGTGCCATATGATTCCATGTCTGGTTAAAATACAAGGCCAGAAACACCAGAAAAGCAAAATGCCTTATATACATATAGACCAAGTTTTTACTAATTAGTTTTTGAATGATTCCGCCTCCTCTTCTGCCTCTTTTCCTTTCAAATAGGGGACACTGACCCTTAGACAAGCTACGGGCAATGGCACATTGTGATTTCCAGTGTTTTGCACTTACAGCTGGGGGGGGGGGCTAAAAATGAAACCCACTTTTAAATTGAATTAACAGTGAGGCACCACACCTCAGAATGTGTATATAAGCATGTTATTCACATGGCATACAGTAAAACCTCTCAAGTAGTATTTTAGCTTTTAATATTTGTGTGCAGTGTAAGACAAGCTGTAAATCTGGAGGCCATGCCACAGAGGGCTTATCCTCTGCCAGTGTTTTTAACTGGCAAGAGAAGTTCCAGAATGTGCCTGTTCAGCCTCTGATTTACTTGAATGAAATACATTCTAGATTTTTGACCAGAATGCAAATTTTCTGATGAAATCTGCCTGTCTAGGCGCAGGTACATTTAGTGAGAAGATGCATAGCCATGTTCTTTTGCTTCTTCACAGGCTGAAAAAAAAACAGAATTTGCCCCGTGTGCCACCCGAAATTTTCACACGTGTCTGCTCCCAAGCCAAAGCAGTGCCTTTTAGTACAGACGCTGGAGTGGGTTGAAGTCAGGTTTGGCTGTTAATGAGCCATAACCTAAATGGAAAGAAAACTATTTTTTTTCTGGCCTTGTGGAGATTGATGGTTACATTACATTTACAATTCATTAAACTGCATCAGACTTATCACTGATGAGTTAGCAAGTTACCAACAGATCAAATAGGGTACTTTACATACATATACATGAATACGATCTATTATCTAAAAATGCTTGGGACCTGGGGTTTTCTAGATTTTTTTGGATTTTTCCGTAATTTGGACTTCCATACCTTTAAGAAAAAAAACTTAAACATTAAATAAACTCAATAGGATTATTTTGTCCACAGTATGAAGTATGGATTATGCAGTTTAGTAAGAATCTGGTTCACAGTATTATTTTATTTATCCAGAGAAAAATGAAAATGTTTTAAATTTAATTATTTGTTTAAAATGCAAAAAGGCCTTCCTGTGATTCAGACTTTTCTAGATAACAAGTTTAAAGATTTGTTTCCACAAGGCTGGGAAGTTCGATTTGTTTATTTACAATGACTGTTTCTTTGTATGCCTTAAACAGCAATGTGATTTAAGATTCCAAGGGAACACTAAATTTCCCTAAACTTAACGAACACTATACAAGATCTTGTTTAATTTATACCCTGACCCAGGGCTACCTTAGATTCTGTCACGTTTACTTGCTGGTCTGCTGTAGAGCTTAAAATCGATGGTGCTTGTTCTTAGGGACAAAACGGAGAGCTCTTGTCAATTTTACATATCTGGTTGCTTTTTCGTAGTATTCTTTAATAACTAAAGTAAGGTGTGGTTTTCACATATACATTCCACAGCAGAATATTGTGTAAGCAGTAATGAGTCTCTTGGAGCATACACCTTTTTATTTGGTGAAGGACCCTTTTGTAGCAACAGTAGTTCTGCATACCGTAACATGTATATATAAAAAACAAAACTGTTCTTTCCCTTTAAATGCTGAAATGGTCATCCATGCTTTGACCATGTGCTGATGTAAATGGTCATACAGAATATTAATTTTTTTTTATACGTAAGAGCTGGTTACCTTAATTGGTTACCTTAATAAATACAATATACAGCCCCCTAATATCATTCTAGTATCAACTAGGTGTTTTTATGCCAAAATGACATTAACTGTTATCCTGCAATGAAAGAGGCCATATGTATGGTAATATCTGTCAAATGAATACACTGCAACCAAGTTCCTTTTCCATCATTATTACTAAACAATAGTGGTTGATCACTGACTCTTCAAGAGTAGGTAAATATGAAAATCCTTTTGGTCTGTTGATAACTGTATATTAGCTAGGAAAATTCACACTGAAAAACCAGAATTTACTTCAGTCTTACACATTATAAAACAGTATTGCTCAATGTCACAACCACCCGGGATAATTATTGGTTAACAGAAGCAAAAATACATTTTGGGCAGTAGCTCCATTAACTTTGTGTACAAATAATGTTAAGAGCTGCTTCCATTCATTTAAAATAATAATATTCAGTTTTGCTTATATGTTTGGGTTTACTACTGTAGAATTTTTTTTATCATGACCAATTGTATTTCTGCAAAGAATTAGTGAATCAGTGAGGACAATTAAAACAAACAGAAGTGTATTTTTTTTTAATATACTAAATTTTCTGTACAAGCAGTTCTACACCAATAATGGACCATGCCATCAAATTTGTTGGCCGTAGTTCTACACCAATAATAGACCATGCCTTCGAATTTGTAGACAGCAGCTTCCCATCTTGTTAGTGCAGAAATGCACTAACAAGTGCCAGAAATGCGATCCATGCTCAGTGTGCTCTGCAGTTTAGCTTAAGGGTCCTTAGAAATCCCCTTTGATGCTACAGGGCTGATTATTAATCCATTCTGATGTCATTAAAAGTAAATCTGAATACATTATGATTCGTCTTGTATCATAATTTTATCTTGTATGTATATTATGAGTTGGCCTCTAAGCTTGCGTTACTGACAGCTGCCCAGAGCATGTTCTGTGAATTGGAAGACAAGAAGATGGGAAGCTACTGGGTGCATAGATGTTCAATGATACGGTGGCCTTGGGCTAGTACAGAAACTCAAGACTCTCAGGCGTAGCATTTCTAGCCTAATTCTTTGATGAGCTTTACTTCTTACAAGTATGCAAACTATGTAAAGACATGACATGAATCTCATTTTAAGGTCAGAAACTAAACCACTGTATTTTTATTACTCTGAATACTTTTTTTTACCCATTGGCTCCAACCCTTTCAGTAGTGTGCAGGCTAAAAATCAAGTTTACAGATCATTCTTAAAAGCATTACATTTCAGGATCCACAGGATTAAAAAAAAACAATAAAAGATGCAGCATCTTAAGAAAGTGTGCTGATATACAGTAGCTTGTGCAAATTCTAATCCGAACACCAGCATTTTTTATGATTATCTGGCTGTTGCAACTGTGAGCAAGACAATTCTTTTTTTTTTATTACATTTTGAGCCCAGCCCTGGCAGAAAGATTCTGGCTGCACCAGCAGCTAAAGCCTGAATAAATTCCCTGTAAATTTTACAAATAAGGTTTTACACATCAAGCTCTGGTTAAGGCTGTAGGGTTCTAAGCTATATCCCCCTAAATGGATGCAAGACTATCTTTCCACAGAAGTAAGAAGAAGCAGCAGCAAGGTTCCTCTTATTAAAATAATTTCGTCCTTTTTAGTTCAAGCTGATATTCCAGTAAAGATTCAATATAGTAATAACAAACACCTCTTGTTGCATAAATACCACAGCTAATAAGAATTTAAGGCAAATCATGTGACTCCGGTAGTAGGTGTTCAGCAGAGGTGTCCCTGAGACTGCATCACCTTAAATGTTTCTCTCAATGGCTCATTCTGAAGAGGAAACAAAAGGGATGGCCATCAATTAGTTGTATCTGTACTAAAATCAGAAGAAAAGACAGGCAAGCACAGTAGGAAGAAAACCATGTACTGTACAATGGAAAGAGGAGATCTAGAGAAAGGAGTGCCTACAATAGGAATGGAATCTGTAAACTGGAAACCCATTATCTAAACTGGAAACCCATTATCTAAAAATCTCTTAAATGGCTGTTTCTTGGCCTGTGTTTACGTGAAGGCTGAGAAACATCCCATCTGCATGTGTGTGGCTCTGCACTGACAGGCACTGCATCAGCCTGGGTATAGACACACTTGTGTTTACAAATATTAAAAAAAAACCCATAACAATAGGATTTGCCACCAGCGTAGATACATGCTAGTTTTGTTACTCTCAAGTAAAAAGCTTTGTTTAATTATTTCACAGAAAAGGGAATTTGATTAAAAATGTACTTTAAACTGCTTCTTAAGATATAGGTTCTGTATTTCTAGGCTCTATGGATATTGGGCTTCCAGATAATCGCTCCCATACTACTAATAGATTCTTTAGCTCTACAGGAAAGTGATGGACTCCTGAACAGATTCTTCGTTTACTACAATATAAACAAATTCTAGAGGAATATCATGAGACTACATTGGAAAAAATGAATGCGTTTAAGAGATAAGTAAGGAGTATGGCAGGATTAGCACAGGGCTGCAACATATACAACAGATATGCCTAAGTAACAACAGATAGTATTACCTTGCTCAACAGGTCAGGGTTGCTGTTGCTCATGGCCCGCCAGAGTTTCAGCTGCATTTGTCCCTGTTGCTGCTGGAGCTGGTCTTGTGTCACAGGGTGTGCATACACTTCCATTGCTGCCTCCTGTGTCAGAGCTGGTTGATGCTCGTGGTTTTGGTAGTGATGGTTTTCTTGCTACTGGTGGAGGAATTTTACTTGGCTTTCTCTGTAGTGGGGGTTTCTCCTCTGGGCTTCGTGGTATACCTTGCGATTTAAGTTCTGCCACTAGGTTTCTCTTCAGTGATGCTTCAGCTTCCTCTGATGTTGGAGGCTCAAACACAAACTTTTTTGCCCCACGGGAAAACACAAAATTGGCAGCAGAGGCAGGAGATTTATGTGTAGAGGGGGAGTGTCCAGGCTCTGCAATTTTCTGTTGTGCCTTTGTGGTTTCTACATTGCTTTTCGCAGCAGGGGGGCTAAACCCAGGAGGGGATCTTTGAGAAAGTGATTTCCGTATAGGTTTTTGGGGTACAGAGAGTCCAGAAAATTGATTGTTGTCCTCCTGTGGTCCTCTGACTTGTACAGAGCGTAGCCGAACCATTTGTAGCAGAGAAGGGGTCACAATAGGCAAGTTAGCATCCTCCTTTGGTGTAGCAGCAACAGGCTGACTGGGAGCTGCAAGTTTTTTTGAAGGGGCACTTACTGGCTTCCATGTGCTTGGCTTGGGGCGGGGACTACCTGGCACCAGTGGGATGGATGATCTAGTGGACTGAGATAATGGCACAGGAGCAAAGGGAGAAACTGTGCTTCTAGATGCAGTAGTGGAAATAGTTGGATCCACTGTGACTACAGAGGACTCTTTAGCAACATCTGATCCTGTAGTGTTCACAGTGGTGGTGGCACAGTTTAGCACTAGTGGTGTTGCAACAGCATGTGATTTATAAGTTACAGACTGCACAAGAGGCTCATGAGAAACCTCTGTGGTAGCTGGCACCCCAAGAAGTGTAGGTGTGGCCTCTGCTAAAGGAGGCACAGTTGCAGGTGTGGTCTCTGTGAGAGGAGGCGCAGGTGTGGTCTCTGTGAGAGGAGGCGCAGGTGTGGTCTCTGTGAGAGGAGGCGCAGGTGTGGTCTCTGTGAGAGGAGGCGCAGGTGTAGTCTCTGTGAGAGGAGGCGCAGGTGTGGTCTCTGTGAGAGGAGGCGCAGGTGTGGTCTCTGTGAGAGGAGGCGCAGGTGTGATCTCTGTGAGAGGAGGCGTAGGTGTGGTCTCTGAGAGAGGAGGCGCAGGTGTGGTCTCTGAGAGAGGAGGCGCAGGTGTGGTCTCTGAGAGAGGAGGCGCAGGTGTGGTCTCTGAGAGAGGAGGCACAGGAGTGGTCTTTGTGAGAGGAGGCACAGAAGCAGGTGTGGTCTCTGCAAGAGGAGGCACAGACGCAGGTGTGGTCTCTGCGAGAGGAGGCACAGACGCAGGTGTGGTCTCTGCGAGAGGAGGCACAGACGCAGGTGTGGTCTCTGCGAGAGGAGGCACAGACGCAGGTGTGGTCACTGCGAGAGGAGGCACAGACGCAGGTGTGGTCTCTGCGAGAGGAGGCACAGACGCAGGTGTGGTCTCTGCTAGAGGAGGCACAGATGCAGTCTCTGTGAGAGGAGGCACAGACGCAGGTGTGGTCTCTGTGAGAGGAGGCACAGACGCAGGTGTGGTCTCTGTGAGAGGAGGCACAGAGGCAGGTGTGGTCTCTGTGAGAGGAGGCACAGAGGCAGATGCAGGCTCTGTGGGAATTGTCGCAGGAATTGGCTGTGTGAGAGGAGTCACCAAGGCAGACAATGCATCTGTGGAAGGGGGTGCAGGCACCGTTGTCGGCAATGTCGATGGATTTGCTGAATGAAGTACAGAAACAGTAGTCGGTTCTATGGAATGAGTTGAAGAAGCATGACAAGGCAGAGCAGCAGATTGGGCCTCTGTGGCAATTGAAATGGGCAATTGAGATGGCCCACTGGAACTTTTTTCCTCCTCTTTATGTGAAACATTACATATTTGTTCTGAATTCAGTATAGAATCAGATCCAGGGTCCAGTGATGGTGGTGGTGGCATTAAAAGTTCCTCCTCAGGGGGAGGAAAATCTGCCATAGATGTATCTTGTAAATCAGGGACATCAGGAGGAGGTGGAGGCCACAGTATTTCTCTTTGTTTAGATGTTTTCTTTGAAATGAGCATACTCTGTCCTTCTGAGTCAGATTTTCTGATAGGTGGTGGTGTGGGGTGATGAGAAGGCGGTGGTGATGCATCTGGTGTTCCACTGGGTGTTTTCACTAGTCTGCTTATCTTGCTTGGAGGAGGACATAAAGGAGCAAGCACATTTGGATGTGGGGGGATTAAATCTAGCCTCTCTTGGTCTCCCATTGAAGTACCGGCCATGGCAGGGCTGACCAAAATAGGGGAAGTGGCTTCATTAGAAGAGTTAGTGCTTACTGATGATCCCTCCTTTGATCTCAAACTTGTTCTTTCTGGTTTTGGAGGGGTTTTCCTGCGGGAACCAGGAGATTCTGAGGATTCAAGAATGGTTTTAGGGGGCAATGTAGGGGTGCCACTTTGGCTTGAGTATCCACTGGAGGGAGAGAGTGTCCTGTCTGACCGGCTTGGTGAACTCAGCTTTGTACTATACATGGATTGTGAAAACACTTCATTGTCTAACATTGCTGCCTCTGTTTTAAGCACCCATTGATCCCGTGCACCAGAAGATTTAGATGTCGGTTTTCTTTCAGGCCTAGGAGGAAGCCCCATCTCCCTCTGCTGCTGCAGGGAATAGGTTCGCTTAGGGGGAGTGGGGGCTTTCTTGCTCTTTCTCAGAGAAACACTGCGAATGGAAGATTGAGCACTGCACAGACTAGCAGAATCTGAGCCTTCTTGGGTGCCTGTGCTAAGAGCTGGTGATGCTCTCCCAGTGCTAAGTCGAGACTCGTATTTCTCACTTGATTCCTGCACCCCACCATGTGAGGAGATGGTGGACGAGTCGGATACAATTGTCTCTGTTGACTGTGAACGACTCCATGTATCACTGGAAAAGGACTGGCCTCTTCCCCTGTGAAGAGAGCCTCGCACAGAGGCTGGGCTGGCAGTGGCTAAGCTACATCGACTTAAGGTTCGGACACTCGTGTGGCTCAAAGCCACTACATCCACCATTGGTGGCAACACAGCATTTGGAATGATCTTGGACATGTATGTGGCCTGAGGTGATATACACATGACAGGACTCCGAGGTGAATGCGTAGTCATCCCAGGTACAGCAAGAGACTTTGGACGAAGTAGTAAAGGGGATAGTTTGGGGCCAGACTTGAAGTCAATATAACTGTCATCCTTATAAACCCTGTCAATGTGTCGCTGCAAGACAGCCTCGGTCTGTTCCAGAGCTGCTAAAGAGATATGAGCTCCTTCATGTGGGGTTGAGGCCGAGTTACCGTCTACTGTTGGAATAACCACAAAATTACCCTCTGCTCTTGGAATCCCATTCGTTCCAGTAATAAGTGCCTGCTTTCCAATTGGCTGTACGTCCTTAGGGAAAAGTTCGTGAATTCCACGGTGTGTTGAATTCGAAGACTTTAGACCTATGAATGAAAAACTTGTGTTAGCCGAATCACAGTACAAGGAGAAATCACCCAACAATAACAGTGTGTCTACAGCAAGCTGAACAATGAGCAAAAACTTGTATCATCACTGAATGAATGAGCAGAAGGGCTGTGGAGTCTGTACATAAATCCTTTGATTCAGACTCCTCCGTTTATGGTGACTGACATCAACTCCTTGTTTTAATATACTAATGTATTTTCCATGCTGATTGAAAGAAGTTAAGTATGCAACATACAAGGCATTTTATCACTGCCAAAGCTAAATGTTAAAGCTATATGAAGATGGAGTCTGCTTTTGGGAACAAACCAAATAACTACTGGCTGGGAAGCACTACTCTATTGGCCATCCAAGCCTCTCACTGCCAACATGAATGAGGATACTTTTCAAGATTGGGTCTAAATCTATAACTAAGCCCATGTCATTATGGCTTTTTATTTATCATAGAAACTACAAACAATGCTTAAACCTAAATATTAAACAAAAGACACAAATTAAAACAATAATTATATTTATTGTTTTTATTAAGAGGCTATAAGTATAAGGTGATAGCATTAGCATATATAAATATCTGAAACAACTTTACCACTTTAAATATATAAACCACATCCTTTGGTAATTCTAAAACAAAATCAAAGTTTAAACTACATAAAACAACTTACTATATTAATGAACATGGCATGTAGCTGTAGATTAGATGTTAAAGGGATACTGTCATGTGAAAACAAGAACTAACTAAGAACAGCACTCAATAGTAAAAATCCAAGTCCCACTGCGACACATTCAGTTACATTGAGTAGGAAAAAACAACAGCCTGCCAGAAAGCAGTTCCATCCTAAAGTGCTGGCTCTTTCTGAAAGCACATGACCAGGCAAAATGACCTGAGATGGCTGCCTACACACCAATATTACAACTAAAAAAATACACTTGTTGGTTCAGGATTGAAATTTTATATTATACAGTGAATTATATACAGATTTTTGTGGATAACAAACTGTGTAACATTATTTGCTTTAGTAGCCACTAAGTTACACTGCCTAAAGTATTGTCTTGCATAAAAAGGGCATTAACTTATTTTGTTCTTTTATTGTCCTAAGAAGAATAGTCCTTAAAGGAGAAGGAAACCTAGTCGGCGCAAAAACCCTTCCCCCCTCCCGTGTGTTGCCCACCCTCCCTCCTCCCCCCTGGCCTACCCGTCCCGCTGGGCAAATGCCCCTAACTTGTTACTTACCCTTCTGCCCAGGTCCAATCTACGGAGTTCACCGACGCCATCTTCTTCCACACGATCTTCTTCCTGCTTTGACCGGTGCATGCGCAGTAGGAGCATTTCGCCGGTACGATCTACTGCGCATGCGCCAAAAGTCACGAAGTGAAATCGGAAAACTTTGTGACTTTTGGCGCATGCACAGTAGATCTGTACCGGCGAAATGCTCCTACTGCGCATGCGCCAAAACGCCGGTCAAAGCAGGAAGAAGATCGCGTGGAAGAAGATGGTGCCTGTGAACTTCGTGGACTGGACCTGCGCAGAAGGGTAAGTAACAAGTTAGGGGCATTTGCCCAGCGGGACAGGTAGGCCAGGGGGGAGGAGGGAGGGTGGGCAACACGGGAAGGGGGGAGGGTTTTTGCGCCGACTCCTATAAGAAAGATATAAATGAGTTGGAGAGAGGGCAAAGATGTGCAACTAAACTTGTAAGAGGAATGGAAAGTTTTAATTTTGAGGATAGGTTGGAACTGTTTGCAATTACTTTTTTTTTTTTTACAAATGCATTGTACATTGTAGACAGATAACGAGGATACTTCCTCTCTTACAAACGATGTAAGAACTACAGGCTATGCCTTTAGACTTGAGGAACTGAACATTCATTTGAAGCAGTGTAAGTGGTTCTTCGAGGTGATGTTGTGGAAAGTCCTGTCAGGTGACTTTAGCAGTTTCTCTTAATGCCTTTAAGTAATTTGTTGTTGTCTTAAAGGCATTTTATTAATGCCTTTAATATTCAAGGCTATAGTTATCTTAAGTAGTTATGTCTGGGTCAGCGGGTTTGAGCTTACATCCACACATTTTGAGGGTTGTATGTGGATTTGGGACAAACATCTCCTTCCGCCCACCCCAACTGCGACCTTACAATGCAACGCTTCCACCTTTAACAAGCCTGTATATATATGTGTGTGTGTGTGTGTGTGTGTGTGTGCTTGCTCCACCCCCTTTGTGATGTCAAAGATGGGCAGGTCTATAAATACAGATAACTCGTTGGGTTGGGGGTCAGGTGTGGGTTGACAAAAAGTTGACCCGAACATCACTAATCTTAAGATCTACAGTTAGTTTAGTATAGATATCAGTATGTACAGTGTATACATGTGAGTGGAAAGATAGGTCTGTTTATTTGTGTGATACATGTGCACTGAGGTTCATTTGGAGTGATTGAATTTGTTGTACTTTTGTCTTTTTTTCAAACCAGATTAACTATGTGACTATGACAATAGCTATGAGATCCACTTAGCAAGTCTTGTTGGGCCAGTATTGGACATACCCTGGTCCCTGGAGAACTAAACCCTAACACTAATATGACTAAAATGTTGTGTTTAATATACTGAACTTACTACACTGGCCTAGATAAAGGGTCATATTGTTCATTTGATTCAGAAGGATATGGTTTTTCTTGTAACTTTTGTACTACTCTATTCTGTTTTTCTTTTTTGTTTTTTAACTGGAAAATGCTGTTCTTTAGCTACATTACAGATTGTGACCAACAAGCGTGTTCTAAAAAAATGATATTCAGCTATGTGGATTTAGATCCATCCGCCCCCCCTTTCAGTAATCTGATCCATTCGAAACAAAGCAGGTGGAAGGGCAGAAATGTTCAGCCTGCAAAGTGAAACTGTGTTCTTGTAAAGCTGATTAATAAATGAATGCCTGTTTTATCCACTGCTTTTTTATAGCTTTAACATAGATTAAAGCACTGATGCAGTTAAACAGGAAATTATCAATGTTATAGAAAGGCCTTTAATGCAAAAAATCTGGTTGGAATTGTGCCATTATCCTGTCTGTAACACACAAACATACCCAGTTCTGCAGCAACATGATGTGGGACTCCCATGACAGTGGCTCTCTTCTGTTTGCGCCTTCGACCTTGTCTCCCTGAGGAGACACTGGGGGAGTCATATGGTCTAAATGTTGAGCCTGTAAGATAGTTAGAATGGCTAGTTGGTTATTATGGGTAACACTGAACAATCCAATTAGTTGTAGTTATTCATGTTATTCATCTCTTTAACCTGCTCCATAACCAGCTCCTCTCAACCTCTCGGTCTTGTAGCTTAAATTCATTAATAATTCTACTTCTTTACAGTTTACTACCTCTCACAGTTCCAGGTCCATGTTACCTTAACATTAACTTACCCTACATTCATTACTAAGCAATCACCAATTTCTTAACATGACATTGAATAAGACCACAATTTTCCTGTCCAGTTCACTCCGACAAGGATTGCAAACCCTCTTTCCCTACTAAAAGTACTTTCACAAATATTACATGAGACCCCTTTATTCTATGGGGCATTAAAAAAGAGCCTTTCCTTCTTTTAAAAATATATTATATTTAATTTTCAGTTACTCATCTTTCTTTGTACAGAGTATTTCATAAAAGGGAATATTTCTTTGACAGATCCCACAAAAAAGGGAAACAAGACTGCACTCCCCTTGCACTTCTAAGGGGCCTATTTACCATACTGTTTAAAACTGTTTACAGAGCAGATATTTAGAGCTTATAAATGTTAAGTTACTAAAAAAATACATCAAATTAAAATAAGATGATGTACATAGGAAATAAGAGTATCTTTATTAGGGAAAGACTCAACATTCCACATAAATCTGCTGTTCCAACTCTAGCACCCCATAAAACAGAAAGTACGGCTTAGGGTGTCTCCAGCTACAACAATGGCTTCATACATAACGGTTATTTTCTTCAAACATTATTCCCACTAACATCCCACTGTGCACTGTTTAAGCCTACTGCAAAATAATAACGGCAGCCATTTACCTTTACGCTGAATCATTTCTGATCGAACAGACATGGCATCATCAGTGCTCTCTGTGGCACAGGATTGAGATCGTGCACGGAAGCCATTATCAGGACTGTCTGGTTGTGGCTGCAGAAAAGTAAAAAACATAAGCAGGACTTAAAAGGTGTGCATGCACAGGTTGATAAAAGCTCCCAGGCAGTGTTGGGCAGATATTGATTAGGCTTGTTTAAAAATCCCATTGGGAAGAGGACTACATCAGCTCGTCGATGAGGCCCATGCCACCATGGAATAATATTGAGCTGAGCAGCCCACAGGCTAATAAGTCAGATATCCTGAAAATACACCTTTGTTTAGCCAGTTTTAGAATCAAGGGTAACAAAAAAAATGTATCAAATCACAATAATACATAATATCACAAAAATGTTGTCCCTAGTTGGTTTTTTGCTAACCTCTGTTCTTGCACACAAAATCTGAATAGTCTGTCTTTGCTAGCCCATGGTCTGATAGATTGACAATCACATTCCTCAGCTGAGATTCACAAAGTACCTTCCACAGTACCTTCTAAATGACAGTGACTGAACTATTCTCAAGTTTTTATACATATGTGGAAAATTGGGCCATAAAATCACAGATTCACTTTCGTGATCAGCTTTTTAATATTCTGATTTATCACTTTTATTACTGTACTTTACTTACAAAAAACTTCTAAGGCCACTAACTTTATATAAAGCTATTTTAGGGGGCCAAAGAAGATTCCATGACGTTTGAAAGTTTGTACCTTTAAACTGAACTGGATATTGAATTCTGTTATTGAAATACATTATGGTTGTCTTTCATTTGGGTTGGAAAATCTGGTTAGTAATCACCTGGGACAGTTAAAGCAGAGACTACACTTCTGGTAAGGCCCCCCGTGATTGGGTCACGAGAGTGTAATGGAAACTGATATAGTTTTTACAAAGAAACACTTTGCCATTTTACATTTGCAAGGAACAAATGTTTAATTGAGTCCCCATTACCTTCCCCAATACTGATGCTACAAGTCCATTTTCTGCTACCCTTTCCTTCCGATGTCTGCATAACTGGGCAGTTTATATTATACCATTAGTTTACTGTTGCAGATGGATTGTGCTCTGTGCACAGGGTTATTGATCATTGCCAGACCTTTGGTGACTCACTTACCGGAGAGCTCTGGTTCTCTTCTTGGGGTTGAAGCTTGTTCTGCTGCTTCTCTGAGAGAGGTAAAACACTATTTTACTAAGGAGGCATAGGTTGAAAATAATATATTAAAATATATTATTTATATAATTTGTGTGTCTATCTTCAAAACAAACACACTCACCTCTTCTCTGAAGTGATTTAAGGCCCTCCTGAGCTTGGCTATGAATATCCTCCACAAGGGCTGTGCGTTTACTAGGAAAGAAACCATTGTCAAGAGATTCCACCTCTGGAGCTGAGCTGGGCTGGGCTTCCTTTGATTGTTCTGGAGGAGAAATCATCAAAATTCACACCTTGCTTTAATAACTAGTTTATATAAGGTGTAAAGTAATTCACAAATGATACAAAGTAAGAAACCACATCAAATCAACTAGACATATTGGAGGTTGGTGGTATAAATATGGAGCATTGCATTGGTAATTTGTCTATTTGATTTGATGTGGTTTCTTAGTGTCCTGGCTGTAATTGTACCTAGAATTCCAGCACTGTTAGGCAGCAATACAAACCACTTTGTGTCACCTCACTGAGCTGTGAACTCTGTGGTCAGCTCTTTTTATGTCCCAAAGTGAAGCTGAAACACATAGTACAAGTAGAGTCTGGCCAAAAGCAAAATTGTTTTAGGGCCCCCAAAATTTTAATTTATTTTTTTTTGCAGGCAAGGACCACACTCTGGGGCAGATTCACTAACCGGTGAAAAGTCGCCATCGTCCGCTTCGCACCCATCGTTACACTTCTCCAGTCGAAAATTTGCTCCGACAACGTTAATTCACTAAAATGCGAAGTTTTGGCTTGGGCGCCGAACGCTGGTGACTTTTCACTAGCATTACTTCACCACTTCAAAGTGAAGATGCGCTAGCGTTCATTTCTGCATAGCACAAATTCGCTAGATGTCTTGCTCTCAGGTTAATTTGCATATGGCGGGAAATTAAAAGTTGAATGGACAAAAGTTGAAGCAAATACATTACACAAATCATTTTAGTGAATTTGCGGAGTAATGTACATTTGCAGAGCGAATAGTCGCCAGGCGATAGACTGTGAATGAGCACTAGCACCTATCTCTTTCGCTAGAGAATTGGCGTCTGCGCCCATTAGTAAATCGGCAATGTCCCTGCGGGCAGAAACTCTGGCAAATTCACCCATTAGTAAATCTGCCCCTTGATGTATGTGAAAGTAAAAGTTGTGATAATATAAAAAACCATGAATAAATGACAAAGCCAACATAAAATGCATAACAAGCAAGAGAGAGAAAGGTATACATTGCCCATTATTTTTTAGTTTATTAGTTTGCAAGGCATTTTCCTTGTACTATAAACTGGCACACTTTTAAAATAGTGTCAGTCAGGTCCAGACTGAGAATTAAAATAGGTCCTGTCATTTCAGGTACACAGAGGCCCAATCAGCCCCCACCAGCCCAATAAATAGTGACTTTCTACGGCACCTTATAGCAGCCCCTCTGGCATTTGCCAGAACCCACATATTGCCAGTCTGGGTCAGGTGTCAGTTCTTCTTTCACCATGATATCTGAATTATAACAGAGCTGCTTACATTTCCTTAACCTTAGTATGCTCAGGAATCACTAGCACAAATCATAGATGTTGGTAGCTTTCTTCACAGATGCCATTGGGACCGCATCATTCCTAGAAGTAGTATGGAGAAGATGATGGCTGCCAGTCACTGCAATTTGTGGCAGAAATGAGTTTTTTTTTTTTTTTAAACCAAGCTGAAGATAGAAATAATGCAGATTTACTGCACTGAGAGGTATATTTATCAATATTATGGAGACTTTTTTTATATTGTACTTAGTTAGCATTGGACTTTGCTTTCCTGTAAATTGACACTATCTTTTAAAAAAGTGTCAGCTCTTCTATCACTGTATTGTTATGTTAGCACCCCAGTATGCACTTCTTGAGTTCGGTAGCTTTTAGATGGCGAACTAGGGGGTCGAAGTTTATTCTTAAAGAGACAGTACTTCGACTATCGAATGGTCGAATGATTTTTAGTTCGATTCGAATAGTTAGATACGAAGTCGTAGTCGAAGGTCGTAGTAGCCCATTCGATGGTCGAAGTAGCCCAAAAAACACTTCGAGTGTTTTTTTACTTCGAATCCTTCACTCGAAGTTAGTGAATCAGCCCCTAAGTCTACTAGAAAATCATGTAAATATTAAATAAACCAAATAGGCTGTTTTTTCTTCCAATAAGGATTAATATCTTAGTTAGGAT
Organism: Xenopus laevis; assembly: GCF_017654675.1. Classification (NCBI taxonomy): domain Eukaryota; kingdom Metazoa; phylum Chordata; class Amphibia; order Anura; family Pipidae; genus Xenopus; species Xenopus laevis. The sequence continues at coordinate 93,899,340 of NC_054373.1, forward strand.
CAAGTGATCAAATACAAGGTACTGTTATATTATTACAGAGAAAAAAGAAATAATTTTTAACAATTTGGATAAAATGGAGTTTATGGGAGATGGGCATTCGGTAATTTGGAGCTTTCTGGATAACGGGTTTCCAGATAATGGATCCCATACTTGTACATTTTCTGCATTTTGGAAAGTTACCTTTTCAGGACACTCTACTAGAAACAAAAATATAATGTCATGCTGATGATATTTCTGAATTCTAACAGAGCTGCATGCATCTCATCACAAATTTGCAGTTCTTGGAATAGCCTTAAATAAAATACAAATCTATTCAAAAACCCACTATTGACCATTTCAAGTGTCTATCTTATTTGGTGGTGCCTAAAACGATTTTTAAAATGTCACTTGTGTAACTTGCTCCCTTACCCTCACTGTGCACCTTTGCTTTATGATGATTGCACCTTTTTTACACATTCTCCACACCCAATATTTTTGGCCCCACATGGAGGTCTATATGAGGATCAAAGCAATGACAATGAGGCATTAAAAGGAGAGTCAATAAGGCACTGTAAAAAGACAAGATTGAAGGAAATGCCCAAAAATAAGGGGTAACAAAGGGGAAAGAAGAACCTGTGTGTCGTTCAGAAACTGTGCCTCTGTCCACCCCTCATAAATACAGAACTACTGAGAGCAGCTCTGCCTGTTTTTTGCACTTTGTACACTGTCTTCCTAATAATAAATGACGCCTATGGTGATATAAGTAAAAAGAACACAAGGGAAAAAATGTGTCTATTCAGTTTTTAAAAGTTGATGCACAGGATAAATTTACTTTCAAGATTATTCATATTATATGAAAGATGTGGATTTTAGACAAAAATTCTGTTCAAATAAAAAGAAGAACACTGTCCCAATATTAGTTAGCCACTGGAGCTGTTAAACCATGGAAGCATCCATTTAACAAGTCAGTAAAAAAATGAATGACAAACGAATATATGATATGAAAACAAACTAATCAAGCCAACCCAGAACCTGCCATTTTAAAACTGAACTCTAGCTATTTGAAAACATGCGATGAGTCACTTGCAGCCTGTAGGGCACAAGACTTTCATGTCACAAGCCAGGGAACATAAGACGATTTTGTGACTCAGGAAAGCACTGGATACCAAATATTTATGGATACTAAACATGCAACATTATCATTATGGCTAGTTACCGGACATTAATTTTGTTTTTTTCAGTGCAAGTGTTACCATGGATAAGGGCTGTTAAAATTTGCTGATATAACTATAAAAATAGTGGTGCAAACTCTGCAGTGATGAAAGCTTTGGTTATTTTGTATCTGTATTTGAACTAGAGTTAGACAAAACAATTACTGTAACAGTGAAGATTCATGCCTCTAAATATGCCCCTACAGCTTCCAACCTGTTATTCAGATGCATGTCAGAGTCAAGATGCATCTGAGCTGATCATTAACTAGCGACCCAACTTGTATTTTAAATAGAAACATGCATAACTCAAACATTACTTTGCCTGTAGCCCGTAAGATAAAATCAACGTGTGTGCCTTTAACCATCTACACTTTTAAAAGAATATTTTAAAAAGGAAGTATTCAAATAATGCTTGCCCTAAAGGGTGCATTTTTAAACAAATGCTGAGGGCATGGTCTATTCATTAGCTCGCAACATCCATAAATCAACTGATCAAATCAACTAGGAACAACTGCTGCCTTACAATATTATAATATGCATTGTAAAGATACGGGTATGAAATATGTAGTCTGGAATTATTGGAACCTGGCATTTTCCAGATAAAGGGTATTTAGCCATTTTTTTACTGCTACTATAAAAAAAAATTTTCATAAACAAAAACAAATAGAATAATAGACCCCATACCTGTATATAAATATATATATTTTTGTTTTGTTTTTTTATAGATCTATGTGATTTTCAGCAGCAATTGCTACTGCCCACCTGTGTTAAAATAGCCAATTCCACCACCCACTTATGTATGATGGCAACAGACTTCAAGTCCCACAATGGTTATTAGGCATTTGTCTCTCTTCAGTAGCAGGGGCCATAGTCACCTTCCATCAACTTCATTAATATTAAATACACTTATTAAATGAAATGCTATTTACATCAGGATTTATCTGTGGTGCCTTAAAATCTATCTAAAATATCAGGTACAATTAAGCACAATATTGCCATTCTCCATTATTCTGGATATAAGATTTCTTTAAATAGAAGAGAGCAAAAGTCACTATATTGGCAACTTTTAATAAGATCTTGAAGAAGCATGCTGGTGCAGAGAGATGCACAGTACTAATGGCAGCAATTCACGAAGTTGAATGTCAGCAGGGGAGGGATTGTAACAATCTAGGCTGCAAAACGTAGTCAGCACAAGCACCGTTGGGAATTCAGAGAATGAGGTAAGGTTTAAAACTTTACTTGATGTCATTAAAATCATGAAAACAATAGTTTTTTTGGAAAGGGATTTTCCTACATTTGGCAGTTTTTATTTGAATTCTAATTGTTCAAAATGTAATGCTGTATATGTTTTAAGAGTTTAAAGGGGTGTAACCAGCTTGATGGTTTACCACAGTCATATTTATAGTTATTTAAATGTATCTGAATAAACATTCATTCTTATTTTGGCGTGTGTGTGTGTGTGTATTTTAATCATGTTTATTACATACGGGTGCCTTCATTAAAGGTTTTTTACAAGGATGGACAGCATTGCTAAATTGCCTGAAGGCACTTGAAAAGGCAGCCAGTCCTCTACAGGACAACTGAGCGAGTCCAAGCAATGAGAGCCAAAAGCATGCAGATAAGGGCTCACTCTTGGTACACAGTACTTACAGGGATAAGTCAATAAATCTGTGTAACAGGGTCTGCTGTCATTCTAAATTGCCAGCAAAACTTTACCTAGAACAGTTTAAGTACCTTTGGATGCACACACATATACTAAACTGAACATTTATTTTAATGAAAATGTATTTATTTAGAATCACCTTATATTGTAAACTCTGCTGGTGCTGTAACCAAAGTAAATGATTAACACTAAGAGGTTCGAGTTTCTTTTTGATTTGTTTTTTGGGGGGGGGGGGAGTCAAAAATTTATATAGAATTTTTCAAAATGTATTACACCACAACCCTGGAAATAGCTCAAATTTGAAAATACACCATCTAAAATCTGTCATGGTCATGTATTGGCAGAGGTCTGTTGGACCATTTGAAGAGGTTACTAGCCTTCATAAGGTTTGTGGGTTTTTTTCGGAGGATGACTGATGTAAATGAGGGGTTAACCTCTGTACAGTGCTGCAGAATATGCCAGCTGTATAAAGGTAACAATAATTGCCTTTTGCTACTAGTAGATTTTATTTTTAAGGGGAGCTAAACACAATTAATGAATTGTTGTAAAGTTACTTACAACATTTCTCTACAAACATTTGCTATTTAAATTCTATTTTTAGTAGTTTCAGAGATATTTGCTATTGTAGACTGCAAATAGCTAGCTTTTCGCTAAACTGAGCATCAGCAACCCTAGGATTAACTGAATCCAGAAAGTGCATAGGAAAGGCATAGATAGTTAGGGTCGCTGACACTTTTTTAGATTTCAAAGAGAGCTATTGAGATGAAGCCTGCCTAGCCATCTAATAATACTGTTAAAAATAGAAAAATAATGTAAAGTGCAACACTCTTGAGAAAGTTTACACCAATTTATTTTAATTTATATTTTGTTAAGATCCCATTTAACACTAGGCTTGTATATCCCCAGGCATACAGTCTCAAGGTTTCCATACATTGGCTCACAGTTGAGGTAGCCAAATGGTCGGATGCAAGATTCAATAAAATAAAACACAATATTCTGCTTTTTACTTTTAGATTTCTGCATAGGCTTGTTATTCATTGTACTGCGTCTGGCCCACTGTCTTGTGATCCCTTACAAAGTAATGTTTTGGCAAAAGTAGATAAAAGTAGATTTATAGTATAATACATATAAAACATTATCCCTTTCTTAGGGCAATGGCAGACAGTAAGATATGTCGCCCATGGTTAAACCTGCACTACCTCGGGTGGCAAATCTCCCAAAATGCGCCAGATCATTAGGCAATAGCAAGGATTCAGACATGCAGCATTCTCCTGGCATCTGACAAACCCAGACTTGTCTGTCACTTGCAGATGGTAAGTCCAATGATGGTGACCTTTACACCACTCCAGCCAACACATGGCACGGAGCATGCCACCTATAGTTTGTGCAAACATTGTTCTAGAGTGTTTGAAACAGAGGACATGCAATTTTAGTAACTTCAACATACAGGTTACCCGATGAAGATGCAGATTAATGAATTAATGAAGATTAGCTTTACCATGAAAGTCCTTTATGTATTGTGTACTGTATATTGTAGTGACCACATTTATAATGTGTGGTCTTCAGCATTGACTTACTGGACTTCTGTCTGTACAAATGGTTTCTTTAGCAGTAAAGTTAAGAGCACAACACTTTCTTCTCTGGCATAAAAATATCTGTGGACAAAACACCAATCTTCCCATATCTGCCCTAAGTGTGTGACCATTGACTGCACTGCAGTAATATAAAATTACTATAAAGCTAATTATAAAAAAAAAGATTTTTCATCTGCATGAAAATGTAAATGATGAGGAACACTGAAAAAGATTAAATGCATCTTAAACTTCAGGCAAAGTTACACAAGCTGCTTCCTGATGCTGTGAGATTAAGGGGCAGATTTATCAAAGTTCGAGGTGAATTTTTGAATGATAAAATTTGAATATCAAGCTATTTTTTGTGTACTTCGACTAGGGAATAGTCTAAATTCGATTCAACTTTGAAAAAATTAGAAAATCCGAATATCAAAATTTATCATGTCTCTTTAAAAATTCGACTTTGACCATTCACCATCTAAAACCTGCCGAATTGCTGTTTTAGCCTATGGGGGACCTCCTAGAACTAATTTGGAGTCAATTGGTGGAGTTTGAAAGGTTTTTTTTTTTTTGGAAAAACTTCTAATCAAATTCGACCGAATGCACTATTCCTTGGATTTGTACGATTCTAATTAGGACAAATATGGACCTATTCGACCAAAAAAACCATTGAATTAAATTCGGTTGGTCTTTTTGAATTCGAATTTCGCAGTTTTTTCAATTTGAAATTCGACCCTTGATAAATATGCCCCTAAATGTTACTGTGAATACAGTTTATACCTGTGATTTAACTGAAATGAACAGCAGTGAGGTTCTGCAAATAAACCCCTGCCCTTGTGCTATGAAATAAAATAAAAAAAATTTAAAAAAAATATTTCCTATCTCTCTCCCTACAGATAAGGAGCTTTAAATTTGGGCTCCATCAGTAGCTGCATAGAAAAACAACTTCCACCTCACACCCCCATAAAGAGCACCGGGTATTTGCTTTAGTAATAAGCCCTAGCAACCAACCACAATGTTGCTTTAAAAAAACATGAAATAAAATAACCGTTGGTTGTCATAGGTTACTATTCGAGAGTAAAATTACTTTAGAATTAAGTGTTATCTCCCCAATACAACCTAAATACAGTGGCTGGTGGGAATTGGGTAAACAGCACTGGAGGAAAAGAAAAATACAAACTGTACATATTACAAATGCTTTGCCTATATTTTGAATCCTTATGGACTAAGCCAAATAAAAAAGCAGAGGGTGTCTACAATGATAAGATGACAATGAATTCCATTTATGGAGTCAATACTGGCAATGTATTGTCTCTATAGAAAAAAAGAACCATAGTGAGCCAGTGATGAGTCATTTGTTAGGCAAACAGTAAGCTGAAAAACAGTGGATAAGTATTTTATTTACCTCCCCATTATTTTACACCAAGGGAGAGGTCAGCAAAGAATAAATTTTTTGGGTACTGCAAAGATTCCTGCACAAGGTCTATACTTAAATACACAATAACATCATATCAATACAGCAACAAATATATTAACTAAGATACTCCAAGATTTTAGATCTCTGCCTGCATACCAAGACTTTCTGCCTGAACACACACCACATCCCAGACTGCACAGATAACATCTGATTGGGTGTATGGGTTACTACACCTGGGAAAACGTTGCCCCTTTTATAAAATTGCCCTGACAAACAGATACAGTATATCTAAACATACAAAGCCTGATTTGTAACAAAAATAGCCAAGTCTCACTGAAAATGTTAGGGTGCAACTTATCAAATCTCTGTGTTTTGCTATCAACAACAAACATAAGCATGTTATGGCTAAATGAAGATATGATCTTAAGGTGGCCATACACGGAGAGATCATATACGGAGAGATCCGCTCGTTTGGCGATGTTGCCTTACGAGCGGATCTCTCTCCGATATGCCCACCTTGAGGTGGGCAATATCGGGCTGATCCGATCGTGGGCCCTAGGGCCCAACGATCAGATCCTAACGAATGGGAACGGGGGTCGGATCGCGGGACCGCATCAACGAACAGATGTGGTCGCGATCAGACGGGATTTTTTGTCCCAGCCTGATCGCGATCGGGGAAGCCCGTCGGGGGGCCCCATACACAGCCCAATAAGCTGCCGACTTGGTCTGTCGGCAGCTTTTATCGGCCCGTGTATGGTCACCTTTAGAGTACGTATTATAGCTATATACCCCAAAAAAATCCCAGTGCAATGCCAATTTGTTGCCGCCCTTTGTCTTTTTTTTTTTTTATAAGACCCATAAGCACAGCACAGAGAATATCCTTTGTATACACGCAACCAGAGTACAGAGTGTTGTCCGGATGTTTGAAGCCATAAAAAGCACAAGCCTGGCACAGAGCATAACCACATTGGCTAAATAAACAACATAACACAAAACCATAACTGTACACGCCCTGAACATCTGACTAAATATAATTGTACAATGAATCACATTTTGTACTTTAGGAGTACACATACAACATTGCAACATCACTAAAAACTAGGGATGCACCAAATCCAGGATTCGGCCTTTTTCAGCAGGATTCGGCCGAATCCTTCTGCCCGGCCGAACCGAATCCCCATATGCAAGAAAGATTTGCATATGCAAATTAGGGGCTGGGAGGGAAATTACGTGACTTTTTGTCACAAAACAAGGAAGTAAAAAATTGTTTCCCCTACCCACTCCAATTTGCATATGCAAATTAGGATCCAGATTAAGTTCGGTATTCGGCTAAATCTTTCGCGAAGGATCTGGGGGTTCAGCCAAATCCAAAATAGTGGATTTGGTGCATCCCTACCAAAAACACAACCCTATCCCAGTAGAAACAGAGCTATTATCTGAGGAAACATGGTTGTTTGTAACAAGACGTGCTGCAGATATCCAATCCTTGACATCACATACAAATGTTGGGAAAGGGGTGTGTAGCACTTACAGGCCAGGATGGAAAAGTGTTTGTCATATTAACTCACTTAGGCAAGGTCAGGAATATTCTGGAAACCCCCACACACTACAAATGAACACTTAATGCTTCAGCTCAGTAAGTGGTTGTAAAACTATTAGAATGAAAGTCAGGGACTCATGACATTTATTGCATTCCTGTTAGTAATAGGGTGTTTAAAGGGGTAGTTCACTATTATTTAACTTTTAGTATGATGTATAAAGTGATATGCTAAGACAGTTTGCAAATTTTCTACATTTTTTATTTTTTGTGGTTTCTAAATGATTTGGCTTTTTCTTAAGCATCTCTTGAGTTGGGAATTTCTAGCAACTATCTGGTTGCTATGGCAACATTTACCCTAGTGACCATGCAGTAATTTGAATAAGGGACTGGAAGATGAATAGCAGATAACCTAAACACGTTAAAAAATAAAAAATAACAATAAAACTGTAGCCCCACAGAGCAATAGTTTTTGGGATCTGGAGTCAGTGGCCCCCAATTGAAGGCTGAAAAAATATGGAAAAGGAAGGAAGGCAAATAATTTAAAAAGTACCGGTATATTAAAAAAAAAAATAAAACATGAAGACCAACAGAAACGTTGCTGAGAAAAGGACATTTTATAACACAGTAAAAGTTTACTCATTGGTGAACTATCCCTCATGGAAGCTACTGTGGTAGGAGAGGGGAAATTAGAAATATACATGGTGTGTGTATGTGGGTCAGGTACCATATTTACAAAGAAATGCATCTTTACCTTTACAGCATCTGTGTGTGTTACAGGTGTTAAATGGTTACACTGCTACATCATGTAAAAACACATGTATTTATTAGCATTGTGCAATGAATATGTAACTTTATGCAAAAATAAATGTGAAGTTGAACCACTTTTCACACCACTTTTACTCAAGAATGCATTCTCTGTCTGAACATGTCTCTCTGGCTCTTAGTTGGTGCAATATATGTTGTAAATTTTTGGAGTACATCAAAATACCTTTAACCATTACAGCAATTTTAAAGGACAAGGAAAGGGTTAATCGCTAAGGGATAAAATTCTGTTAGGGCAGCCATGGACTGTGCACGCGTGCAGTAGAGCAAAAAATGGCCTTTCAGTTGGCCATAGACGTGCAGATTTCATGTTTATGGCTGACGATTGTTCGTTTGTTGGAATCTCCCCACTTACAACTAACCATTTCGATTAAATAAATTAGTAAAAAGAACAAATCAGATCATGGCAGTGCTGCCCTCACTAGAGTCATTGCATTTTTTTTTTTTTTTAGCAAAGAGGCCCTAAATCTGAGGTAGGAGAATAAAATCCCTAGGGTTGCCTAACAATTGGCACCCACTGTGATTCTTTCCTTCACCTCTACCTTAGTAATAGTAAAATATGGTAAGCGATGGTACGGCTTCAGGAATAAATGGAACACAATGTTATAAAAATGCCACTTTTATTTTACAGCTTTGTGCATTTCAGTATAAAGGATAGGTCCTGCACTTTTTTGGTGCAACAAGCAAAGAGAAAAAAAATATTATTAGTTATTATAGTTATTTCTTAGATTGGAAATTGATTTAAATGTAGCTAAAAAGCACAAGGCCCTTTTTCTGTAATAGGCATTATCCCTGAAGACTATGTTGTGGTGGGGGAGGGGTGCTCCTAATGGATATGTAATATGAGTTGTGGAAATGGGAAGCATCAGAGGCAGACTGACATGTCAAACAATTCTCATTGATTCAAAGTACAGTATCATTAGGTGAAAATCTGTCAAACTGTAACAGTGACAGCAAATAAGTGTCACCAGGGCTCTTTTTTTCTAACAGTGGGCAAAAATGCCTTAGTTCAGTAGACTGTAACTGTAACCAGATATTTTGCTTTCAGTGTTCGACCTGCAGCAGAAAAAAAGTCACTGTTACCGTGGATTACTGCACAGAGGCAACTGTGCACACTGTTATTAAATGAGCCCCACTGTTTCTAGGCAGCTTTCAGCCACATGAATGAACTGCCATAAACAATCGGCTGGGTTTGTTACCAACAGTCTATCCAGAACAGATACATATTGCACGTAAAACAAGGAACCTTGTGCAGTTTCACCTATGTCAATATTATACTAGCATTCACATCAAGAAAAAAGTCAGTGCAAATACTACATTTAAACAAAGGACATTTTCCTTTATTACCTGGTGGTGTGGGGCTTGCTTGCTAAAGATCACCCTGGGTCCAATGAGATATATTTATATATTTATAGTGGATAAAAATATATAAAGTACCACTAGTTAGCAGGCAGCCTTGAATGTCACTTGGATCTGGCTGAACAAATATTTGCACTAGCACACCTAGTAAGATGAGCAGGGTGATAGGCAAGTGTGTAGCTGTAATGTACACTATATCAGAGTTCAGAGCAATAACTTATCAGGCTCTAGAGCAGTGATCCCCAACCAGCAGCTCGCGAGCAACATGTTGCTCTCCAACCCCTTGGATGTTGCTCTCAGTGTCTTCAAAGCAGGTACTTATTTTTGAATTCTAGGCTTGGAAGCAAGTTTTAATTGCTTAAAAATATATAAAGTAGACAAAGAATCACAGATCAGCCGATGTTCTGCCCCTACAACAGTAATGCCTATGAATAAGTACCTGTGGGCACGAAACGCATAAGGTGGAGCATCAATTGGTCTGTATGCCTACTTTTTAAATATTTATGCTGAATAAAGAGTAAATTTTTTAACTTTCAGAGAATGTTTTGGAATATATTTTGACTTATGTGCCCTTTTGAGCTGGGGGCTATATTCCAGCGTTTTTGGCCCTTTTTTGACAGGCCTTTATAGATTGCAGCAGTTGACTAATAGTTTTGGATGTTCTGCCCCTGACAGCAATCGTATGATATCTATGTCCGACAAAAGCTAGTGACAGTCTCCCTCTGAAAACTGTACGATCGGCAATACATGCAGAGATATTACCCACAGCCGACAGAAATCTTTTAACCTGTCCGAACGACCAAACGACCGATCTCCACCGGACGAAAAATGTCAGGACTCTCCCCACACGGTCCGAAAGTCATACGAATCCTCGATTCGTCCACTCAGATCTTTGCGTCTATGGCCAGCTTAAGTATAGTGCCAAGCAGAGACTCCTGTAGGCTGGTAGTCCACCTAGGGCTAGCAAATAACCAATTACAGCCCTTATTTGGCACCCAAGCGGCTTTTTCATGCTTGTGTTGCTCCCCAACTCTTTTTACATTTGAATGAGGCTCACGGGTGAAAAAGGTTGGGAAACTCTGCTCTGGAGCAAAATGTAGAAATAGAAGGGTCACTGTGCATTCTGCAGCTTTGATCTATTCAGGTACTGTATCATGTGACCTGTGCCAAGAGGCAGCCAGTACTAATGCGCAGCTCACTCACTGACCAGTCTCACTCACTGTCTCACTCACTGACCAGTCTCACTCACTGACCAGTCTCACTCACTGTCTCACTCACTGACCAGTCTCACTCACTGACCAGTCTCACTCACTGTCTCACTCACTGACCAGTCTCACTCACTGTGTCTCACTCACTGACCAGTCTCACTCACTGTCTCACTCTCACTGACCAGTCCTTCTACCGACTAATAGGCAACCGTGACATTATCGCTGATTAATAATAAACGAAGTTTGTACAATGCGAGCAGGTCTACATATGGCAAAAAATAAAGCCGCCGCAATTACTTCACTTGGCCGCAGGTAGAAGTTGCGATTCGCCAGCTGTTGCTGAAGTACACGGCGCGACGTTGGCAGCAGTAGTACGTAGGGATTGAAGTTGAGGAAGAGCGTGGGCTGCGCAGGTTGCACATTCCCCAGTCAGTGCCGCTCTAGTACCCACCACCCTCGTGCCCCCTGTACCTTTTCTCTCCTGCTGTTGCAGCTGTTTGACCTCCGATTTCTTCTTCTTGCGTCCTCGGAGCCAGCTTAGCGCCCGTCGCAGGGTGCCCACTTTGTGCTTCTTCTTTTTGGGTTCATTGGCGCCTTGGTCTGGCCCGGGTGGCAATGGTTCCGACTCGGGCGGGAGGCTTGTCTGGGTGGACATGGTTCATAGAGCGGGGGGCATGGTGGGACTGGCAATGCCCTTCCGTTTCCTTGGGGCAGCCGTCAGTGTTTCTGGCTAAATGCCCCGCTCCTCGCTGTGTAGCGCAGGTTCCCCCCCACCGTGTCCCAGACACTGTCTCCGGGAGTCTCCCCGCTCTGTCTCCGAGAGCTCCTCCTCCCACCGCCGCCGCTTCCGCATTCCATGCCCGGGGGAGGAGTCCGTGTACCTGAGACTCCCGAAGCGGGTCACCTGTGCTGAGGGCTTTACGTCGCCTAACAGCCGCCGGACGTATTTAACTCATGGCAATATAGAAAGAAAGGCAACAACCCATTGCCCTAAGGATAATATCCTCCCCTCCCTGCCCCCTGGGAACACAAAATTCTCTAATATTATCAGGGTCGTAGTGTTGGTCGGGTCACAAAGGGCAGATCATGTGACCAAAGGTGCTGCTTTTATCTACACCCAAAGGACCCCTCACGGACTATCAACTCCTCTGTAACTAAGTAGTGGGTTTATACGGAGCTGTGTGTGCAGCAGGGGTGTCTAACTTGTCACATTTGGGGTTGGTTGGCTGGCACTGTAGCAAATAAAGCTGGAGAGACTCACGTTGTGTTGGTGTGTGAGGAAAACAAAGTTTTATGTGCAGAGATAGCTGCAGGACAAACAGGCCACTGCTTACCACGTAGTCACTGTTAAAATGTGCCATTATATAATGTAATCGAATTCTCCTTCCCAGAAGTTAATGCGCAGAGTTAATTCCGAATCTGGGGCGTGTCACGTTAACCTCCTGTGTCCCACGCTGTTCCTTCAGTAAACATGACCCGTTGTCATAACACTGGGCTTGTCCTAAAATTGCCTACAGCGACATCACAGCAAACTCGAAGAATAAAGCCATTGTTAAGACGGAGAAAGTGCTTGAAAGAGAGCGCTCATAGATAAACACAGGCCTACTCATAAAGCAGAGAGCAGGGCGTGAGGGTCCTGTGCTGATTGTACGTTATCATGTAATGATAAAGCATAGCTGGAGCAGCATTGACAAGATGGATTTCTCATCTTTGTATTCTCAAAGTGTTTATTAGTATTATTAATATTTTAACTGTGGTATAGTGCCCAAAATTACAATCCTCACACTGGGCGATTCGGGGAAATTTAGTCGCCTGGCGACTAATCACCTCGTCTTTGCGGCGACCAATCTCCCTGAACACCTTTCCTCTGTCTTGCGCCGGCTATAATGAAAAATCACCTGCGCTAAAGCACACGCAACGCTTTGTTTTCTGAAGTCGCCCGAAGTTGCCTCACGAGGAAACCCTAAGACCTTCTTTAAGTATTTGCTCACACCCACATGAGTACTGATGTCATCAGTTATAAACGGTGAGTAGTGATGTCATTTTTGTCACATGGCTCACCAAAACTTTTGTATTATAATAAATAAAGTACCCACTGTTGCATAATATCATACCTCCCAACATTTTGGAAGTAAAAAGAGGGACAACATTTTTTTTTCCGCATGTAGCGCAGCAATTTTTGACCACACCCCTTTCTTTGGCCACACCCCCTAATTACCATGTTTGTTTTACAAAATTTGGCAGGTTATGAAAGTTTGAAAATATTTCTCCTTATCTAAACTGTGTTTTTGTGTCTAAAAATTGTTACAAAGTATCTTATTTGCACCTGTTAGATGTTCTGGGCTCTCTGCTAAAAGCCAATTAAGTGAGAAACTGTTTCTTTTTCTGGCTCTTCAGTGCAGAGAAAGAGGGACTTTCCAGTACAAATGAGGGACTGCGGGTTGAGCTGTCAAAAGAGGGACTGTCCCTCCGAAAAAGGGACAGTTGGGAGGTATGTAATATGAGGATATTAGAGGTTACCTCGGAGTTCTGTGACTTGTATAAAAACACTTGGCAGGAAACTCCGTGGTAATTTATAATATCCTTATATTTTACAAGAGGGGGTACTTTATTCATATATCAGAAACCAGCACATCCATGTAAAAACGTTTAGGTCCTCATTAGGACTTTTTTCAAGAATAATGAATATGATTCAAGGATCCTTGAAAAAGAACCTAATGCGTACCAAAACGTTGGACTCTGATATGATGTAAATAAAGAGGTGAAGATTTTCACATGGGTGTGCTGGTTTCTGATATTCGTGGATATACATAAATTACAACTGTGCACTGCGGTAGCATACAGAAGAAAAGTTTGCCTTAGAGTGCAGATACTCAGTACATACCTCCCAACATTTTGGAAATAAAAAATGGGACAAAAATGTTGGTCGCGCATAGTGGGGTGAATTTTGTTGACCACGCCCATTTTGTGACCACACCCCCAAATTACCATGTTCATTTTACAAAATTTGGCAGGTTATGAAAGTTTGAACATATTTCTGTGTTTTTTTTCCAGTTATTACAGTTTTGCTAATGGAGGTGAATTGCCCTTTAAGCTGTGAGTCTAACTTTTCCCAAGGGACCTGTTATCTTATCTTAACTTGTTTGCTTATCTTGAAATTGTTACAAATGTATCTTATCTGCTGCTCTGGCAGTTCTGTATATAAGCAGTCAGAGAAGCAGCAAACAATCATGTAAAATGCATGTGGACATAGGGCCTTAACTTCTATTATATTAATATGTTCTCAAATAACTCTAGGGCCCCTGAGAAAACACTTATTTCCCTTTGCACACATATATCCATATGCAGTATCAGACTGGCTTGTCAGGTAACTAAAGAATTTTCTGGCACACTCCAAAGTGGGCTCCAGTCTAGGAATACTGCAGGCTGTGCAGGGGTGCCGGTGGCTCTCAGCTCACTACACTGTAGGACAGGAACCAATCAGCAGCTAGCAGGACCCAATAGGGAACTGAAGCCTGTCTTTGCTTGTGTGACTGTAAGGCTGTGATTGGCTGTCCCCCTCCTCTGCTTGTGGCAGGGACAGTTCAGACACACCCACCCCTCATTCGAAACGGGGACCAGAGAACACATATAGGGAGCTCCAATAAAGGGGCTATTTTTAAAGATAATAATTTTTAGCACCATGTAAAAGCAACACCATATATTACTCAATCATAATTGCCTACAAAATAAGGTGTTTTTCATTTATCCTATATGTCTTAAAAAATTGATCAACTTTCACAAATACTTCCGATGTCGTTTTTATTGCGCTATAACTGTAGAGAAGGTTGCTGAACATAGCTCCCCCATTATCATCAATTATGGCTTATTACATAAGTTGCTAGGAATAGCACCTGGTACATGCAGCTCTCTCTCAACTGGGCCCTCATTGTAGTATTGCAAATAAAGGGTCTCCAACAATTTTTCACAAAAACTTGGACGCCAGTGGTCTTTGAAAACAGTGGTATGAACTTTATTACAATAAACCAAAGGCTTAGGCAAGCTGAATAATATCTTGTGAGTTTCCTAACTACACATTGGGCTTTAAAATGCTTTCTCTGTGCCCCTCCACCCCAGGCCTGACTCCGCACAAACAACCATTTGAGTGTCTGGGATGGAGCCAGCTTGTGTATGTTGAGAGGGTAATTACTTTCACTTTGCACTTGGGACAGCAGGATAATGATGAGGCACTCTGTTGGGACATAGAGAGGATGTATTATCGATCACAGAGATGGTGAAATGAGAGTGAGATCAGCTTTCACTGTCATTTTAGAAGCAACATTCAGTGAAGGGGGCTGGGCACACATAGATTTGCATGCTAACAAACATCATTATATAAAGCTGTGTTGTCATTTCTACATACATTTTATTATATATAGATCTGTTATCACTAATGTAGAAATGATTATCTTTAATATACAGTTTTAAAGTGCTGTGCCTGTTCTTGATTAAGATCCTGCGTCCATGAATGAGAAATATAAATAAAATGGGTATTCACCAATAAAAGAACACATCAGATATGTCTATCACAAACATTGTGGTGCCTTGTGTTTTAAAAAGCTTAAAAGGCAAGTCCACCCCAAAATAAAAAAATACCCAATAAAATAAAACATAATTATATGCAACTTTCCCAAAAATGTTCAGTTTTTTTAAAGCTATTTATAAAAACTGAAAACCAGCATTGTGTGGTGTATTATTTTTAAAGGAACAGTAACACCAATAAATGAAAGTGTTTTAAAGTAATAAAAATGTAATTTACTGTTGCCCTGCACAAGTAAAACTGATGTGTTTGCTTCAGAAACACTACTATCATTCATAAAAACAAGCTGCTGTGTAGCAATGGCGGAAATTGAAAAAGGCTATATGACACAGGTTAATTAGTGGATAACAGATAACACCATGTATTTCCAAGTGGATAACAGATAACACCATTATGTTCTACAGAGCTTATCTGCTGTGTAACTTGAGCCTTTTCTCCTTTGAATGGCTGCTCCTATGGCTTATTTATTAAAACAAAAGCAGTGTTTCTGAAGCAAACACATCAGTTTTACTAAGGCAGGGCAACACTGCATTATATTTGTATTACTTTAAAAAACATATTTTTTTTATGTTACTGTTCCATTAATGTTGCAAAAGTCTTAGGACAAGGTCACACGTGGTGTTTTTACGTTGTGTTTTTAAAAACGTGTGGCCAATCGTAAATACGTCAGTGCCACCACACGTATGATAATATGCATTTTTCAGCCTGTAGTTTTTTTCCCAACATGCATTCCTGTTTTTTCTCGTTCCCACAATTCCACTCAGACGAATTTTAGTAAACTTTTGTGGAACCAATTTACACGCAGAATGTAGCTGTACTGCTCGTCAATACACAACATAATTAAATTAACAGCATACAATGCGGTAAATACGTATATGGGAAATCCATGTCGTGAGAGTTTGACCGCCGTGTTGAAAATACACATCATATTTTAGCCAAGTGTATTTCCAAAACTTCAGATCCCATAGAGTTCAATAATATGGCATTTCCTTGGTGTATTGGCGTTTCTGCTTAAAAATGCAAATACTGGCGTCTTGTGGCGGATGTTGGCACACAAGAGCCCCATGGGAATTGCTATAGTGTGTATTCCATTATTTCCAATAGGGCTTCATTTTGTATGTATTTACACTCGGCTGTACATTTTTTTAAAAAAACGCAACGTAAAAACGCCACGTGTGACCTTGCCCTTAGTTCCCCAGCAAAAACAGGTCTGTTAATCAGCTGCATTGTCTTACATTGTATCAACAGTCTGTTTCACAAATTGGATGCTTAATTTATTTACTGGGCATTGTTTATAAAACAAGGGCATGGTACTATATTTTTTACAGCATACTATTAAAGGGATTCTGGGGTTCATTTATAAACCCCAGACAAATTTATTCCTGGGCAGTAACCCATAGCAACCAATCAGTGATTAGCTTTTTTTAACCAACTGCAAGTTGAACACTGAAAGCAATCATCTGATTGGTCACCATGGGTTACTGACGAGGTGCACATTTGCCCAGTGTTAATAAAAGACCTCCATTGTCACGGGAAAACATTTCTTTCTTTAAAACCCATTAGCTAATACTGCTGCTCCAGCAGACTTCTGCAGTGAAATCTGTTTTTCAAAAGAGAAAACTGATTTTTTTATATTTCATTTTGAAATTGACATGGGGCTAGACATATTGTCAGTTTCCCAGGTGCCCCAGTCATGTGACTTGTGCCCTGATAAACTTCAGTCACTCTTTACTGCTGTACTGCAAGGTGGTGTGATATCACCCCCTCCCTTCCCAACCAGCAGCCCATCAGCAGAACAATGGGAAGGTAACCAGATAACAGCTCCCTGGTAGATATAAGAACAGCCCTCAATAGTAAAAATCCATGTCCCACTGCAACACCTTCAGTTACATTGAGTAGGAGAAACAATAGCCTGTCAGAAAGCAGTTTCATAGTGCAGCACTGGCTCTTTCTAAATGCACATGACTAGGCAAAATCACCTGAGATGGCCGCCTACACACCAATATTATCACTAAAAATATATATATTTGGTTCAGGAATAAAAAATTAAAAACGGGAGTGAATTATTTGCAGTGTAAACAGTGTTATTTAGAAATAAAAACTAGATGATAAAAATGATGAAAGATTCCTTTTAAGTTTTCTTATAATTGCTGCACATGTGCCAACCATATAGGGGGAGGATGATGCTGCAACTCCTGTACCACTGTTGTTTCACATCAGTCATTTGAAGTAGGAGATCCTTGTTTCTTTGCAATATGTAGCTGCAGGGCTTCAATAAAATGTGCTTTATAAGACACAGGGGATAATTCACTAACATAAGTGTTTAATTGCACGATTGCAGATGCCAATAACTGCCTTTCTAAATTTTGCTTTCATTTTGTAACATGCAGGGTTGGACTGGGGTGCCCCCACCTCTGCCACAAAGCCCCCTTAGCTGCAGCCACAACTTCCTTTAAGCCCCCCCACAGTGAGCGGGTCTGGGCCGACCAAGTCCGACCCTGGTAACATAAGACATGCTGAACTAAAATGTTCATTGGTTGCTATTGGCAGTTGTACTTGTTCAGTTTAGCATCATTTGTAATTGTAAATCAGCCCATAGTAGTCTTGTATGTTACTTCAAAACCACATACTGTAGGTGCATACTGTTCAGAAAAAGCTATGTCAAGCTTGTCACTATGGGTAATAATTTTTTATATATATATAAATTTTTATATCTCTTTATTTATGATTTTTTCAATTTTTCAATAACAAATCACAAATGCAAAATAAAAATAAATAACACATTTTTTTTTCATAATAAATGTTAGTTCACATAGATTGTAGGTTACCAATATTATATTTAACTGATCTAAGCAAGATATGAATAATTTCCCTCGGCACAAATTCAATCTGTTGGGGCTTCTGTGGTAGACTTATCGGTATCCCAAAGGGCCCATATTTCAAAGTGTGTTTCCAGAGCGTCCTCTAAACAAGCTATGAGTGCATATTTTGAATGAAGTCAAGTCTCTGGCATAATTGTAGTAAGAAGAGCTTGGGGGCAACCCAGTTTAAGGCTATAACCCACCTGCCCGCTGCTAGTATTTGAGACATTCATTTTCTGTGGGTGATCGGTAGCTTTGTATGTGGTAGGCAAAATAATGCCTGTTCTAGATAAGGTGGTATTGTAATCCCAAATATTTGTGTTGCCATCTGAAACACCTGAGACCAAAATGTTTTCACTATAGTGCAATTTCACCAGGTGTGCATATAGTCACCCATTTGCTGACATCCGCGAAAGCGTAGTGGTGAGGTAGCTGGAATAACCTTGTGTTTACGGAGTGGAGTAATATACCATCTGGAGATTACTTTATATGCCATCTCTTAAATGCCTACATTATGTAAAAGTTTTTAATAGAGGCACACATTTTTGGCCATTTAGTGTCCATGTCTTGTAATTGGAGATCTGTTTTCCAGAGGGTCATATATGAGCATTCTGATTCAGGAGGTAATTTCATGAGTAAATGATAGATTATGGTAATATTACTAGTAGTAGATAATGAAGTTCAGCAGCTTCTTTCAAACACAGATCCTTCCAGCGTCGGTGAGTTTGGTGTTTGAGAGTGGAAAAAAATAGATATCTGTTGATATCTAAAGGTTTCTATTGTGGGAAAATGATCTACTTCTTGTAGTTGCTGCAATGTTATAGGGTGCTCTTGGAGTAAGCAATTAGTATATATTTATTAGTCCCTTATTCGACCATCAAGAGAACAATGAACGTGCCATTCCTGGAAGGAAATCTGGATTGCCCAGTAAGGGCTCTTACACACGGCCGTTCCGACCTGCGCTCCCCTGCGTTCCGTTTTTTGGCGTTCAGCCGCAGGGGAGCGCAGGAATAGACGCAAGTCATTATTTGAAATGGGGCTGTACTCACTCAGGCGCGTGTAGGCGCCGAACGCAGGTTCAGACGCAACATGCTGCATTTTTCCTGCGTTCGGCGCCTACACGCGCCTGAGTGAGTACAGCCCCATTTCAAATAATGACTTGCGTCTATTCCTGCGCTCCCCTGCGGCTGAACGCCAAAAAACGGAACGCAGGGGAGCGCAGGTCGGAACGGCCGTGTGTAAGAGCCCTAAAGGTTGCATATAACTCCTTGTTTTATAAAGAATTATTTCTAAAGAAAGTGCCTGCCCATAGATGTAAATGGAAATTTATGATTGTATTTTGTATTTTATGGTGTTTGATTTTCATTGGGGTTGCCCATAAGAGTGCTGCGGTGGATATCGGAGCAATAAATGCGTTTTCAAAGTCTACCCATCGATGTACATCTTGATTTGCATGCCATTGAATCAATTGGGCAAGAATGGAACTTTAAGGGCTCTTACACACGGCCGTTCCGACCTGCGCAGGAATAGACGCAAGTCATTATTTGAAATGGGGCTGTACTCACTCAGGTGCGTGTAGGCGCTGAACGCAGGTTCAGACGCAACATGCTGCATTTTTCCTGCGTTCGGCGCCTACACGCGCCTGAGTGAGTACAGCCCCATTTCAAATAATGACTTGCGTCTATTCCTGCGCTCCCCTGCGGCTGAACGCCAAAAAACGGAACGCAGGGGAGCGCAGGTCGGAACGGCCGTGTGTAAGAGCCCTTAGACCTTCTTGAAGTGGCAATCTGTATAGCGTTGATTTATTAACCATGTGGTATTTGTTATGCCAAATGAAATTAAGAATCTTTCTTTGTAATAAATCAATGTCCTTCTTATATACCGGGGATGGTAAAGCTCTAAATAAGTAAAGAATCTTAGGTAATATCACCATTCGGGATACAGCAATATGCCCAAACCATGAGATTGACAATTTATTCCATTCAGTCAATAAATTAAACAGCTTTTGGTACATAGTCATATAATTACATTTATAAAGCGAGGAATAGGTTTTAGTAAGCTTAATACCCAAATAATCAACTGATTCTCGTCTTCATTGAAATGGGAAGTTTAATTCCAGCAATTTCACTTGTGGTTTGGGAATATTTATTGTGAGAGCTTCGGTTTTAGAAAGGTTAACTTTTAGTCCTGACATTTTATGGAACTGACTCAATATTTGGAACAGATTAGGGAGACTTGTCAGGAATTTTGTTAGACATATGTCGTCTGCATACATGGTTATTTCATG
Source organism: Xenopus laevis (assembly GCF_017654675.1). Lineage (NCBI taxonomy): Eukaryota > Metazoa > Chordata > Amphibia > Anura > Pipidae > Xenopus > Xenopus laevis. The sequence goes on from NC_054373.1 coordinate 93,919,837, forward strand.
AGTAGAATTACCTTTTGAGTATCCTGTGATATCAGGGAAAGTCTGAATAAATTGGATTAAGGGCTTAATTGCTAGGGCGAATAATAATGGTGATAGTGGACACCCCGGCGAGTCCCTCTAACTATTTTGATTCCCTGAGAACACATTCCCATTGGTCGTATGTGTGCAGTAGGTTTATTATACAACACCCTAAGCGCATCCAGGAAAGGACCTGTGATATTGTATCTGGGCAGCGCCACAAACAGATATTGCCATAATACTGTATTGAATGCTTTTTGAATATCCAATATAAGAGTAGGAAATGGTGTCCTGGAAAGATTTGCATCTGCGATTATGTTAATTAATCAGTGAGTGCAGTTTATAGTTTGTCTACCTGGGATAAAGCCACATTGGTCCTGTTGAATAAAATGGGGTAAATATTCTGAGAGCCTGGTGGCCGTAATCTTAGAGAATAATTTGACATTTAGAACCGATATAGATATATAATTTTGGACATGAGGTTTGGGGATATGGGTAATAATTTATTGGTGGCTTAATAAAATAAATAATTTATATGTATGTATTTAATTTTGCCTTGGAAGTGGGTATATTTGACTTTTTATCTTTATGTTTAGCTGAGGTAAGCATTAGGCAGACCTAGCATCTGTATTACTTAACTTTGAACTGGTTTCATAGGACCCACTGTATCGCTAATCAGCAAAGGAGACAATACAATTTTATGTAATCTGTACAATGTTTTTGTATGTCCAATGTTATCATTAGACAGGGTAGCATGCTTTTAGCATCAGTATGAATCAGCAAGGGTTGGACATACAATCAGGCAAAGTAAAAAAAATTGGAGCAAATAGATTGCTATACGGGGCTGGCTTTTACAATGTCCCTCCTTCCATACAAAAAAATGTATGCATTTATAAATCTATTCTGAAGTGTTGCATGCAGGTGTGTTCTACAGCCCGAGGAAGGGGAAAGGAGGGGTTGTGAAGGGAGGGGGGGTTATCTGTGGTATGGGACAAACCAAAGTCATTCTGCCTCAGGTGGCAAAATTATAAAGACAGCTTCAGGTTTCAGATCTGTATGTGCTTGGCGAACTCACTGTATGTCCCATTGCTCCCTGTATTAGAAGCATGTGGCAAGTCTAAAGGGGTTGTTCATGTTAAAGGGATACTGTCATGGGAAAACATGTTTTTTTCAAAACACATCAGTTAATAGTGCTACTGCAGCAGAATACTGCACTGAAATCCATTTCTCAAAAGAACAAACAGATTTTTTTATATTCAATTTTGAAATCTGACATGGGGCTAGACATTTTGTCAATTTCCCAGCTGCCCCTGGTCATGTGACTTGTGCCTGCTCTTTAGGAGAGAAATGCTTTCTGGCAGGCTGCTGTTTTTCCTTCTCAATGTAACTGAATGTGTCTCAGTGTGACATGGGTTTTTACTATTGAGTGTTGTTCTTAGATCTACCAGGCAGCTATTATCTTGTGTTAGGGAGCTGTTATCTGGTTACCTTCCCATTGTTCTTTTGTTTGGCTGCTGGGGGGGGGGGAGGGGGGTGATATCACTCTAACTTGTAGTACAGCAGTAAAGAGTGATTGAAGTTTTTCAGAGCACAAGTCACATGACCAGGGGCAGCTGGAAAATTGACAAAATGTCTAGCCCCATGTCAGATTTCAAAATTGAATATAAAAAAATCAGTTTGCTCTTTTGAGAAATGGATTTCAGTGCAGAATTCTGCTTGAGCAGCACTATTAACTGATTAATTTTGAAAAAAATTACAGTATCCTTTTAAGGTTAACTTTTCAATTGACCTTCATTTTTTTCTTTATACTTTTTACAATTTTTCTTCTTCTTCTGACACTTTTCAGCTTTCAAATGGATGGTCACTGACCCCATTTCAAAGAAAAACAAATCCTCTGTAAAGCTACACATTTATTGTTATTGCTACTTTTTATTACTCACCTTTTCATGCAGACCTCTTCTATTCATGTTCCAGTCTCTTATTCAAATCAGTGCATGGTTGTTAGTGTAATTTGGACCCTAGCAAACAGATTTCTGAATTTGCAAACTGGAGAGCTACTGAACAAAAAGCTAAACAACTCAAAAACCACAAATAATAAACAAAAACAAATTACAAATTGCCTCAGAACTGTCTACAGCATACCAAAAGTTAATTAATGGGACATACTGTAGCTTTTCCCAACAAGTAAAAAACAAGCTGTAAGGGTGCGATAAATCTTCGATATTGCGGGCCACTAATCTCCCCCTAATGCCTTCCCGCTAGCAAGAATGTGAATTGCTGGGGGGGAAGGCAAAGTCACCCGAAGTTTCCTTGCGACTTGTGAAAACTGAAGCGATGGTTAGTCACCCACAGTATCACAGGCGGCTAAGTCTCCCCATGTGCCACCACCCTAAGCAGTGGCTTAACAGAAAGTTATTGGGCCCCACAACAAGATTATTTTAGGGTCCTCTAAATGGTAGCAATAATTTATACTGACTCTTTATTAATCAATGCACCACTGGGCTCCCTATTCTTCCTTAGTCCCGGCCCTGCTTCCTCTGCATACATCCCTGGTTGTATTCTTACAATCCTTTTGTATAACTCTGTCTTGTCCTACTTTTCACAGGACACTTCCAATTGTTGTCACCCAGTTTTGCGGTCCTGGATAGCCACTTAAATGTCCGGTTTTCCTACCAGCCCATTACACTCCCAATCCTATATAAAGTAAGGTAATCTGGAAAGAAGAATGTGAATTTAAAGTATATTTGTCATGGGAAATGCTTGGGAGACCACCACTGTGTCTGTTATGCAATGTTTGGGCCATTACAGTGTCTTTCATGTAATTCTTGGGGGCCACAGTGTATCATAAATTGTGTAAATTACAAGGGTTATCATTGCTGAGTTCCTTGACCTATAAAGCTATTGCATGATGTCATGACTGTTTAGTAAGTCAATGATTTACAGAAGGGGTATATTATCTTATAATGCACAGGATGTGGGGAGAGAAGTAGTATAACCAGACAGGGAAGGGATCTAGATGTAGCTACATAACATGTGACATGGGAGGGTGCTGGGGAATAACACTTTTCTTTCTATACACAGACTAGTAAGTGACATGCAAAATGAATGGTGGTGTAGCTACTTTAGGGGCAGGTGGTGTAACTACCTCAATGGCCAGCCTCCCATGTGGCTTGTAGAGGATACAGTGGCTCATTCTTTAAACTGGTGGGGGGGGGGGTCCAGTGGCAAATTTTGCACCCACCAACCAGACCCATGAGACTAACATAATGCTGCTGAAAATAAGAATAGATAACATAGAATTAAATATAGGCTTTTAAGTATGTACTGTTTTTAAATGGTACTGCCACTGTAAACACCACTTGTGACATGTAGATTCGCCCCTGAAGACAGTCCAGGTTGTAATGTTTGCATTATGTAATGATCTGTTGGCTGACAAAGTTGAAGGTGACACTATACAGGAAACTTGTCCGTGGTAAGTATTTTATTATTTTGTTTTGTGCCATCATTAAGAGAATCTATGAACTGGATCAGGCTGGCATGGTGCAGAGCTTAAAGACAAGCAGGTAGCGACACCAGAGATTGAGCAAATGTATTCAGTCAATACAAATACACTATACTTTATTGCACGGTAGCAGTTAGCAGTTTTTGAACTAAGGTACACATGGTATGTTGCGGTAGTTTAGACACAGAATACCTGTGATCATAATAAGCATCATCCTTTGTCTAACCACATTCCAAATTATTCTTGTGCACTAATAATGCAGGAACACATATGCTGCTCAGTAAATGGTAGAGATTTTCAATCTGGGGAACTTCCCTTCCCCCTCATGTTTGGGGAGAGAATTTTAATTTGCTGCTCTGGATATCCTTGGAACCCTATATCAGGGTATCTGTAATGACATTATAACATATCTCTGTCCCTCATGAGCCTGAAAAACTGCTGAACTACAAAGTAAGTGTGACGGAATTCATTGAGTGAAAACCTCTGTTGAATGGTGTACCACAGCTGAGCATACTGTGTTCTCTAGAAGTTACAAATCTGCTCATTGCTTCTTCCCGAGATCAAAATTGAAGTGAAACTGAAGGACGCTCCCAAGGCTTCAGGCCAACAACCAGATATGATTCTATTTATACAGATTACAGATCATTAACCTTATACTTACTGCTTACATAATGAAAACTTTGGTCATCTAGGAAAAAAGATCTGCTCCAGTTAAGGATCAGATGTAAGTAGGGTTGCAACCTTTTCTGGAAAAAAATACAGGCCTTCCTATATATTTATCTTTTTTCCCTATTAATAACATTGGGATAAACCATCATTTTTACCGTCCAGGCCGGTAAAATAACAGCCAGGTGGCAACCCTAGATGTAAGGGTCTCATTGGATAATGAATAAGATGGGCCATGCTTTTCCATGATTATCATAATTAGTATGATTAGCATTAGCATGACATTAATAATCCAGATTTCAGCCTTAGCCCGGCTCCTTATGGCCCAAAGTTTCAAATTGATCCCTAGACAATAAATAACCTTCCTTTTATAGGGTCACAGCTCAAGGTGAGACTCCTCTATGGTGTTCTTTGTTTGGACGTTGATCTGTGTAGTAAATATTTAACTGAACTGAGCTATGCGTCAGTGCTCCGTTGGAGAAGAGAAGAATTTCTGCTAATGTCCAGCAAAAATCTCTCAGTGCCCTTTGTACATTAAATTTACATTCTTTCCAGTGTAAAATACCATGGAACTGAGAATTTCCTGTTCACTTTCATTGTTCATGCTTATTATCTTTCAGGAATGTGTAAAAGTGAAATCTTTCCTCTGTTGCCCCCTACAGCACAAACTGGGCATGTTAGGGCAGGTGGAAGCTGTAATGTTCAGCTGTCCCCCCAAGCAGTAAAAGAAACACAAGTCAACTGAACATCCTGACAAAGCACAGTCTGGGAGGGTAAACTATGATTAAACTGCCTTTTTGGGAGAAGGGAGGAGGGCAGACAGAGAGAATCGGGTAAGATAACAACATAATTCAGGTTGCTTTTGGAAAGATAATCTAAACCCACTTCAGTTCCTTGGTGCTGTCATTCTTGGTGACACGTCTGAGCATATAGGGATTTCCCAGCAAGCATTGGCAAACAATACTGAAAAAAAAGAAGGAGAGTCAAACTGCTATATATTCATAAATAATTATATGTTCTTCAATGGTAAGCCTTCTGTTGGTAGCCTCCCAAAACAGAAAAAAAAAATCACTATCATTGAGTTCCTGCACGTTTTAAGGCGGTACAAGACCAGCAAACATGAACACATACTGATAGAATATCCAAATCCCCTTTGTATAATGCCACACCCTAACCTGGCATATGGGGTACCTGTCAAAAAAGAACATGCCTGCCTTTTCGCTAAGGAACACAGCTTTGGGGAAAAACACCTCCTGATGAATATCACTGCCCTTATATGTTTACTCTCTTGACAGTGTTCTCTAACACTATATAGTTTATTTATTTGTATTTCCCTAAAATACCTGCTGGCTCATCCTGTCAAGTCTGAGTGAGATGAAGGGAAGCTTTATATTTAAGAAGATTATTGCCCTCTACCAAGGGCAAGGTTACTAGTTCTACAGAGAAAGAAAAAATCAGTTGGATCACATGAGGATCATATCTTCATATCTCAGGCCCTTGTCAGATTTCAGTATCTCTGCTCTCTCCCTACCCACTTCAATATCTCCAAACTGCCGAACAATTCTTTTTCCTTTCCTCATACATTTACTTCCTCACTCAATTTGCAAAGATTAAATTCAGTTGTACTACTTTGCTCTGTAAAATGCATGCTACAATCATATCTTGTTAAGAAATAGAATGTTACCTTCTGGGTGTGCTAATCTGATGTTGTAACAGGCAGGGTAGTGAGACATTACTAAGGACTGTGGCAGAGGTTAAAGGGGTTGTTCTCCTTCAAGTTGTTTTCAGATAGATCACCAGAAATAACGACTTTTTCCAATAACTTTCTACTTTCTATGTGTCAACGTTTTTCTAATATTGAAGTGAAAAGTGTAATTTTTCACCTTCTAAAGCAGCTCTGGGACTGGGAGGGGGGTCGCTGACCCTGTAAACTGTTCTAAATTGATACATTTAGTTGATACATTTTTTATCTTTGTCTCTGCTGAGCAGAATCTCTGGGTTTCATTACAGGCAGCTATTAGAATTGATACAATAGTTGCTAATACTCCAGAGATGCTGCTGAGAAATGTATCAATTGCAAAATTGTACCAGTTTAGAGTCGGCACCTGAATTACTGAGCTGCCACACTGAAACACTAGAGACAGCGACATTCAACTTTAAACTTAGATTTTGGAAAACTGTGAAAAATAAAAAATGGAAAGTAATTAAAAAAAAGTCTTTATTTCTGGGGAACAATCTGAAAACAACTGAACTGAAAAAAGTGTTTGGAAGGTGAACAACCCCTTTAATTCTGTGCCCATGTGACTGTGGGTTAAACATCAGCTTCCCCACACCTATGCCATAAACCCACATCTCACATAACTGGTTATGTGAGAAACATGCCCAGAAGTGCCCAATTAACCAAAACAAGACTATATAAAATCCACTTTCAAGATGGATGGGTGGGGAAGTCAGAAGTTATTTGGATAAATCACTACCATGGGATGGGAGACAATTTACTATAAAACTACAAAAGGCGATGCTAGGATCCAGACCAGAAATTGCAGGGAATCAATAGGACATAAAGGAACAATATACACCCAAAGCATCTATGCTAAAAATTAACAAAATAAACAGAACTTGTGAGGAAATTACATTCAGCCTATTGTTTTAATTTTAAATAAATCCACATTTTTTTAAAGCAGTAATTTGAAAGTTTAGTTTCCCCCCTTCATTTATAAACAGGGCAATTTGTTCAGAGCTCCCTATCTACCTTTAAAGAAGCAAGCCCTTCCCTTAACCAAGCAGCTCATTATCAGGGGCTTCTGGATAGACTGATAATTAATTTTATTAGGTCCTTAAGATTAGGAAGCGACTGGAAGAACTAACATGAAACTGGTGTCATATTCTTGTTTAGTTCCAGAATAACAGAAACCATAGATATTTCTTAATAAAACAGGCGAAAAGTGTGTTCAGCACAGGCCCTATTCTTTGCATTCATGTTTAAAAGAGATTATGCTGTCTCTTTAAGCCATGATCAAGTACAACTATTACTGGGCAGGCATTTAGAGCCACATGGGAGCAAGAATAATGTAAACTAATATGCTTGAGGGGGTGTTTTAACTAAGCTTCCCCAGGAAATGACTTTAGAATGGTCCTAGCCTTGGGATGTGTTGAATTTCATATTTTGACACATTTGTTTAATTTCTTGGTTTTAATTTTAGGAATGATTCATTTAATCTACCATTAAATTTAATCACTCTTTATATTACTTGGTTTTGAGTTGTGTAATCACTGATTATTCATGTCATCTCTACTTTTAGTCTTGATGGCATGAAACAGGGGGAGGGGTGGCAAGGAGAAAACAACCATCCAACAATTCATGAGAAATAATCAGTTTGCAAAATGCCAGAGGGCAGGTCTGGACTGGGAGTCCAAATAGGCCCTGGCATTTCAAGTACACAGAGGCCCAAATAGCCCACTAAAAAGTGACCGTGTATGGGACCTTACAGCAGCCCCTCTGGCATTTGCCTGAACCCACAGATTGCCAGCCCGGGCCTGCCAGAGGGGCTGCTGTAAGGTGCCATAGAAAGTCAGTATTTAGTTGGCTGGTGGGGGCTGTTTGGGCCTCTATGTGGGCTGATTGGGCCTCTATGTACCTGAAATGGCAGGGCCTATTTTAATTCTCAGTCTGGACCTGGTATAACTTATACTATATAGCCCATTTGGAGTGGAAGATCTAGCAAAAAGATTTTTGAAAAAGATTAGCTGGCTTGATAAGAGTAAAAGTGAACTTTTTGGCCTTAATGCTATTTGCAGCAGAAAGCCACAGGCTGCCCACAGACTGGTCAACTCTCCTGTATTCCTGGGGGGTTATTTACATTTATATCCCAGTGAGGATAGAGAAGAAGACATGATCTGGATGGGATGGAGAAAGGTCAGAGAGGAACAGGTCATGGTCTGCGTAGGATGGGTGTTGGATGGGCAAAACATCTATGAAGCACAACATGGTGGTGGTAGCATCATGTTGTGGAGACACTTTTCATTAGCAGGGATTGAAAAACTGGTAGTATGGAAGAAGGTTGAGGTAATATGAAAGAAGGTCATTCAAGAGTAAATCATGCTTCATCCTAGACCTGAAACTTGCATGGAGGTCCACCATCTGGCAGGACAATGACTCAGGCAGCCAAAGCTACAGTGCAATGTGAATACCTTAAGTTGCCAAACATCAACGTTTCGGGGGGGAAACACCCACCCTTCATCAAGATGAAGGGTGGGTGTTTCCCCCCTGAAACGTTGATGTTTGGTGGCTGAATAAAAGGGGATAATCCCCGACTGCACTAATCGGTGTGTGTGCGGATCCGTTTCTTTTACACGTTGGTTGCTAAGGGACCCGGCCGGGTCAACGGAAGGAACGCACCACCAGCTTGCAGGATTGGTGAACTACAGGTGTGCGGTAGGAGAATTACATTGTAATACCTTAAGTTGGCCATACATGTGCCGATAAAAGCTGGCTGAAAGTCAAGCAGATGTCAATTGGGCAGGGTTAAAAAGCCCGTTGGATCATGGCCGCATCTATTCATTGATGTGGTCCCTCGATCCGACCGCCTGTATTGGCTACATTATGAACTGATTTTTGGGCTCTAGGGCCCATGATCGGATCAGCCCGATATTGCCCACCTCAATGTGAGCATATCAGAGAGAGATCCAGTCTTTTGGCGAAATTGTCAAACAAGCTGATTTCTACATGTATGGCCACCTTAAGAAGGACTCAGCCAAAGGCCAGATCTTAATGGGCCTGCTTCTATCCGTCTGTGTTTTTTTTACAATACGGTTCCGGGTTTAACTTTACTTATAAGCACAGCTTTGGCCTGAGGAGAGGAGCAGAGCAAAATAGAGACTGGCCAGAGAAAAATCATTTCTTTTGCAGATGTCTTTTCTGATTTTTTTGCCATCAGTTATTTTTGCCTGTTCTATTCATAATGCAGCAACACTACTGTGCATTCTAGAATGCACATCCTTCACTTGAACCATTCTTCCACTGATTTTTTTACTTCTATAAAGTACAAACAATGCTATATTTAGTTTCTACACTAGAGAGCTTTTAACCCCCTCCTGACTGGTGATATTTTGCTTACCAGATGTACTTCCATTAATCTTATATCTACTGATTCTGTCTATAATATGGCTCACACTGAGTGCCTCTCTGCTTGTTTAGCACATACCTCTCAGAATAATAGGTGATGAGGTTGCTGCTGATGACTAAGGCTTAGACAAATTTATACAGTATTGTGAACGACTTCTTCCAACAGTTCACAGTATAAGGAATACTCATTTTAGTATCACATAGCAGGAGGAGCTACTGCCATGGTTTAAGTTTCACATGCAACCCAGATAACTTTCTGCTTGAAAAAAAGGTGCTCATGACAGCCTTTGATAATAATTTTTGATAGCAAAAAACAAGAACTATTTTTGCACCACAGCATAAGTTCTTTCAGCCAACAGGAGCTCATGCAGCACAGTGTTGTCATTTAGTACCCATTGACCCATGGTATCAGCATTCCTGGTGTGTACAAAACACTGTTGAGGTCTGAATATGCAGGTAAGGAGGGCTGGGCTATAATGTCCACTGAAGTACCTTTGTATATGTTTACGTAACTTCATGAAAGGCAATAACACACTGTCCCAAATGGTGTGAAACCTGTATTTACCTGAATCAAGCAAAAGAAAAAATGCATGTCTACCCCTTTTTAATTGAAGCCTTATCCACCGCTCACCTTTAACTTAGAGACTGAGGTTATATGTCATATATATGGGTTGGTAATAATTAGGGATGCACCGAATCCAGGATTCGGTTCGGGATTCGGCCAGGATTCAGCAGGATTCGGCTGAATCCTTCTGCCCGGCCGAACCAAATCCGAATCCTAATTTGCATATGTAAATTAGGGGCAGGGAGGGAAATCACAAGACTTTTTGTCACAAAACAAGGAAGTAAAAAATTTTTCCCCTTCCCACCCCTAATTTGCATATTAGGAGTTGGATTCGGTTCGGTATTCGGCCTAATCTTTTGCAAAGGATTCAGGGGTTTGGATTCGGTGCATTCCTAGTAATAATGAAAAACTCTACCTGCACCCTAACCTGCAAAACCTTAATCTGAACCCAACTCTAACCCGCAAAATGTTACCATTGAAGGATCTGCACCCTGCCCATACCCACGTCATCTTGCTCTGTATGTGTGCGTGCCTTTGGTTCCAAAGCACAGAATATTCAGATTCAGGAGCAGTAAAGTAGTGTACTTCCCCAGTCTAACCTGCAATGGTTGGCCAAATTTCAACCCAAACCTGCCCAACCGGTGGCCAACCTACGGATATTGCAGGTTTTGGGTCAACCCGCAGTTCACTAGTTCCTAATATGTAACTATTTTCTTTACTAGCTGTACCTCACCTATTGGCTACTTCAGTAACACTTTTTCTACATTAAAGAGGGAGAGTTTGTCAAGGCGTGGTTATACTTGTTGCATAACCAATTGTTCTTTTCAGGATTTTCCTTTACAAAATTATTTATGATACTGGACTTCTAATAGTAAAAAGCTTCCGTATTTATGAGATTGGACTCTGAACAATGGACTTTTAATCATTTCTAGAATTTTTTTTTGTAAAAGGAGTGGAACTATGTATCCACCACGCACTTTAACACATTAGAGGCGAGTGGTTGATACAGCATGGTTTACCTGACGAAGTAGCAGGGATATCATGCAAAAAAAAAAAAACTCCACAATGGCCGCCAAAAGTATACTTAAAAGTGTAATATTTAATATAGATTCAATAATGATATAAATTATTTGTTGGTTAAAAATGTGAACGTATAGTTTTTCTTTAAATTTTCTGTTTAGACAAATGTTCTGAAGGGATCTTTATGTTGACAAGCTGGCCAGGCGGGGCAGTCATCATCTGGCAGGTAGCCTTCTCTGTATAGAAACACCTTCACTGGAGTTTACATCTCCCATTATATAGAAATTAAAAGCAAAACTCACATTTGGACATATTCCTTTGTTCACGTTACAACAATAGTAACACCATGAGGTGCCTGTATTTGTCTGTGTGTAATTTGGCAGGCTACTGGGAGTGGTAATATAGGATAGGAATGATATAACTAAGACATTTATTTTATTATGACACTAAGAACCATATAGCAATGCACAGTCAGAGCACTTACAATAATTATATGCATAACCATAGAACATAAGACAATTAATCCAGGTATTCTAGTTGTTTCAGTTAGTGATTAGAGATTGACAGAGGACATCTTGGGATTTATTTATTCATAGAACATGTGCATTAATATTTATTTATGTAATTAAGTAATTTTTCATTTCATCAGTTCATGAGTTATTTTCATGGGAGAGCCCATGACTAAGTGCCCTGAGGGGTGCGAAACGCGTAGGTAGATGAAGATGCTAATATACTTTTAACTATTCTACAAATAAAAATATTTTTTAACTGAATTTCTTTGGTCCTGTGGATCCGTTTTGAGTGCAGGTCAGCTCTGCTTCCATATTCGTTGCTGTACCGCCCCCTAAAGCCGGGGGTCTTGGGCTGGTGCACCCGGATCACTTGTTCGGTGAGTAACTTTATATCTCATTCTGGACCTTGTTCTCTTCCAATTATTTAAAGGAAATTTACTAAAGGGCGCAGTAGCTAACGCTGGCGAAAGTCATTTAGTTACTTCGCCGATTTACTAACGGTCGCTGGCGTAATTTCACTGGTGTAATTTCGCCAAGGAGATAGACTCTGGCGCAACTTTGCACTCTAATGCCAGAAGAATTTTCGCTCAGACGAAAGAGCGTTACTACGCAAATTCACTACGTTTTTGATTTTACTGACCGTTACCTCTATCGCCAGACTTGCCTTCACCACCTCAGACCAGGCGAAGTGCAATAGAGTAGATAGGACTTGGTCCAAAAAAAGGTTGAAATGTTTTCTGTCCCAAAAAACACTGGTGTCTTTTCCTTTTTGCAGGGTAATAGGATAAAAAAGATTGACATTTTTTTTTAGGGTACCCTCCTTCCCCCCTACATTTGATAACATATGGCACCTAAACTAAACTGTGGGCACATGTGTAGGGCAATATAACACCTCTATATCATTTTATTAAGGTTCCCTGGCTTTGTGTAGTGTAATGTATTTGCTGCAGCATATACGGCCATTGTACTTTAACTGCACGCCGTATGCAAATTAGCCAACGCTATCGTAACTTCGAACTGCTGAGTGTATTTTCACTAGTGCAACTTCGCCAGCTCATGAATTAGCATTGTCCAGGCGAATTTACACCTGGTGAAGTGTTGCAATGTGCGCGAAGCCAGTGCTGGCGAATTTTCGCCAATTAGTTTATTATGGGTTGAAAAATGACAAAAGTCCATCAAATTCAACCTCTTTTTAATGACCATCAGTGCATACATACAGGCCTGGAATTGGTGGAGAGGCCACCAAGGCCCGGGTCCAGGGTGGCAGGACTTTAATTTTACACCAACATTGGTTTAGAAAAACTGGGGATGCGCAGGAGATAAAATAGTTTTTCTAATTTCCCGTGTGTCAATCCCCTTTACTCTGGTTCAGACAATGAAAATTTGCGGGAATAAAAGGGAGAGGACAGAGGCGAACATCAGCGGGCCTAAGGGTGTCCGCTATGTAAATCTGGCCCTTCATATATATCTACCATACCTATACAGACCTATCAATACATCACATATATCAAATTAACTGTTGGCAGTGACGCAGTGGCGTAACTAGATATTACTGTGTACCACAGCAAATCATTTTTCAGGTCCCCAAAATGTTGACTTGTTTTACCAATATTTATTGACACTGTACCTGAATAAGTGCCCCATGGGGCCCTATACCTCCTGGGCCCCCATACAGCCACAGGGCCTGCTTCCTCTGTAGTTACGCCCCTGACTGTAGCTGTTAAGATCACTGTAGCCTTGAATATTAAATGTGTCCAACAAGTCATCAAATTCACTCTTTAAATTTAAGAGTTTAAATTAACCTCTGCTTATTCACTGCCTGCACTGACCTTTGCCTGTTCTGACCATTCTTCCAGGTCCTGACTTTGTACTGCATTACTGCTAGGTTACAACTCCGGCAGGGTCAGACTGGGGGCCCGGGGCCCACTGGGGCTGCTGCCTCAGGGCCCCCCGCCACGCGCGTGTGTGTGTGTGCACTGTGTTTTTGCCGAGACCGGCCGGTAGTGGCAGGAAGATGCACAGGACCGATGGGGCCCACATGAGCCGAGGACCCATCAGGTTTTTCCCTGGTGTCCCGCAGGCCCAGTCCGACCCTGTCCTCGACTACTACGCTTCTGCTTGGTACTGACCCTGTCCCACAACTACACTTCCTCTTTCCCCATTGTTCCTGTCATACATTACGATTCCTTTGTCTGCCCATAACTCTTACCTTGGTTCTCTCACTTTAAGACCTGCCAGCATCCAAGGGCTCCTCCCAAATCGAAGGGCGGCTGTTATAGGCAGAAGTGTGAGGTGTGACTGGGACCTTAGCATCTGTTCTGAGTTTTGGGATACCAAATATGACATATTCTAAGCAACTTTTTAAAATAGTATTTGTATTATTTTCCTTTGCTTTTGCCTCGTTTCAATAATATATTGGTTTATGAGGCTACAATTTTATTATTGTTTTTTTTTTAACAAAGCTAAATCATGAAAAAATACAAAGCTAAAAATAAAAAAACGAATGTAATTAGCAAAAGAAACTCAGAATATCATTTTCTACCTCACATGAAAATTTAATTTAAGGTGATCTGCCCCTTTGAAGGCATAGTAGGAATCTGCCATCACCAGGCAGGATATTCCATAATCTCACTGCCCTCATCAGGAAGAAATATTTTTGCTGCTTCAAATGTAAATTCAGTCCCTAAGGTTGGTGGCACATGGTATGATTTAGGAAAGATTAGTCGCCCAGCGACACATCTGTTCTTCGGGGTACTAATCTCCCTGCAATGGATGGCACTCAGAATGCTTCCGTTTTTCAAAGTTTGCCAAAGTTTCCTTGTGAGGCAACTTCAGAAACCAAATCGATCCGAGTGCCTCTGTCACATGACTGAAACTGTGTATTATAATTAATAAAGTACTGACCTGTATAAAAATACTCTGCCTTCAGCTTCATATTTTTTTTTTTATTTCTCTTTATTTTAATTTTTCAAATATACTTTCGTAAAGTATAACAATGCAGTATTGGATTATACTTTTAACAGTATTTATACAGTAACCAAAATAATAGCAAAAAAAAAAAATACAAAAATAAATCAATAAAATAACACAAATCATAACAAATCAAAAGTTTTCAACCCTCATTACCTAGATTTGCGTGTATGAGTGCTTTAATATAGAAGTATTCTGACCAGACCTTTCGGAACTGCCTTAATTTCACTGTTCCTAAAATGATATCAGGTTTGGGTATCTGTATTTGTTGGATTATTAGTGCTGGTGTTTCTGGTTCTGCTGGTTAAAATTTTACCAAGGTTCTCATATTTGTCAATGAGATTCTAGGAAGTCAGATATTAAGGCTGAGAGATGAGACATCGAGTGTGTATGATCCACTCTGAATATCATTTGTGATATTGATACGGATGGCGATCGCCAGTTAAGCGCTATTGACCATTTAGTGGCTGATAAAAGTTGAGATAGTAGCTTGTTTTGTAATTTGGTGAGTTTTCTGGAGGGAAGGCAAAGTAGATCTGGGGATAGTTGTTTGAGATGCTATTAAAAATATTTCTGTCCACATTTTGGCCACTATTGGACATTTCCACCATGAGTAAAAGTATGTCCCTCTCTCTGAGCAGTTACTAAAACAGGTGTAGCTTCATATTTTCATATGGTGATGGAACTCCTCGATTACTTATAATATCCTTATATTTTAGGAGGGGTTAGTTTATTCACTATATCTTATGCCTCATTACTCCCTCCAAAGGATTTCCAACTAACATGCCTATAGTTTTAAAGCTGAAAGCAGGATCCACATTAGTGATCGTATCACCATGCCAGACATCAAAGAATCTTGGGAAATTAAGTAAAGTGGTTTGAAAGTTATAGAACTTAGCTCTTTTATTATCCTGGGGTGAATACTGATCCTGGACCTTTGTTTCCTCCTGAGTCAACCAGCCATCAATCATTATTTATTTATGTTTTTTTAGAACTGCTTACTCAGTTTACTCTGATATTATGGGATATATTCACTTATATGTGAATTTTCTCCTTGTTTAACTTCACCAAAGTTAACCTTAGATTTTGCCATGAAGTTATATATGTGAAAAATTAGCATGGAGGAGTTGATGTGGATAATGAGATGCAAAAGTCAATATCTTATCTTTTTTATGGTAGTTTGCCAGTCTGGTAGTTTTTCGTTGGTGAAAAATTCTTTCTTGTGCTCTTAGTAAGTTGGTGAAGATTCACTGGAGAGATTTCAACAGGTATAACGATGTGTATTTTTGTCAATGCAAAGCAAATTTTCACCAATGCGAAGTTCATACTATTTTATTGAATTTCAGATGTTATGAAGAATTCAAATTTTTGGTGATAATATGCCAAATTTCAACTGTTGCCCTTTAATAAATATGCCCATAAGGGTTCAACTGCTCCTTGTTTAAATGTTGTTACTATTTGCATATATAAAAAAACTTTTTTTTTTTCAGTGCTAGCATATCAAACTACAATGGTTTTGCTTTGCTACATCTTTCCATTCCATTTTCCTTCTGTGTTTGAACTTGTGAAAAATGTTGTTTCAAAATTACTTTTACACCTTATTCAGACTTGCTTGTTGGGGCTTGAATGCAGACACATGTCTTGTAATCACCATTGCCAATCAAAGGAAACAGCTATACTAAAACTCAAATGAAGAATTGTGAGATAATGGAACTCCTGATACTGTACTGCTGTCTTGTCACATTTTCCTGTTTATTTGTAATAATGAACCACATTTAACCAATATATATGTGATTATAAGACATGCATGGTCACAGAATTAAATGGGCTGTTTACTGTCCAAACACTATATTTCCAGTTTAGTTGTTTTCACATTGTTCCCCAGAAATAAAGACTTTTTCCAGTGACTTTCTATTTTCCAGAGATACAGTACTTTTGTGAAATGAAAAATTGTAACAGTTTAGAATCTGCACTTGAATTACTGAGCTGCCAGACTCAAACACGAGAGACAGGAGTATTCAACTTTTAGGGGCAGATTTAACAAGGGTCGAATTTCGAGGGTTAAAAAACCCTCGAATTCGACCCTTGAAGTAAAATCCTTTTAGCGCAAAAGCTTCAATCGAACGATCTAATAAAAATCATTCGATCAAACGATGAATGATTGGAACGATTTTAAGTGATCGATCAAAGGATTTTTAGTCGACCAAAAAAAATGTAGAAAAGTGCTGGTGAAGGTCCCCATAGGCTAACATTGGACTTCGGTAGCTTTAATTTGGCGTAGTATGAAGGCGAAGTTTTTTTTAAAGAGACAGTACTTTGATTATCGAATGGTAGATCGAATTCAATCGAATTTGACCAATTTGATGGTCGAAGTACCCAAAAAAATACTTTGACATTCAAATATTTTTTGCATTCGAATTATTCACTCAAGCTTAGTAAATCTGCCCCCAAACGTACATTTTGAAAAAAGGTAAAAAAATAAAAAATGCAAAGCAATTGAAAAAAGTCTTTATTTCTGGTGATCTATCTGAAAATAACTGAACTGAAAAAGTGTTGGAAGATGAACAAACCCTTTAAAGTGATACTGATACTAAGGGGACCATTTACTTAGCTCGAGTGAAGGAATAGAATAAAAAAAAACTTCAAATTTCGAATGTTTTTTTTGGCTACTTCGACCATCGAATTGGCTACTTCGACCTTCGACTACGACTTTGTTTCGAACTATTATCTAAAAATCGTTCAATATTCGACCATTTGATAATCGAAGTACTGTCTCTTTAAAAAAAATTTCGACCCCCTACTTCGCCACCTAAAACTTACCGCCAAATTAGTTATGTTTCATTAGAATGTCTCTCTATATGCAGGATTTGGTGTTAGATTTTGATTCACAGCTGATGATAGTGTGCTTCGTTTGCCTAGGCAATACATTACAGCCAACTGTCTTTCAAAATAACTCCAACACAAATCCTTTATATAGAGAGACAGATTGCTGAGAATGGGATAGTAAAAAATTATTTGATTATTTCACAAAAGGGACATAATTTTTAATTGGTTATATTCAAACCCAAGGAGACACTTGGGTTTTCAGTAGCCCAGCAATAAAGGAACCCACCCACGTTAAAGCAAAAAATGTCCTCATCAGACAATATAGCAATTCCTTACACAAAAAAATGTTGTTATCCATGACCATTACATCTGCCAATGTGGTGCATGAAATGACCAACAGGTGGACTATATGAAGGAAAGACTGGGCAAAGCAGCAGAAGGTGTACTACACACTAAAGAAATTAGACATGCCAGTAGAATAACAGCCTTAACCACAGCATACATAATCTCTGTTCTCACAAGCAATTTCCCAAGCAATTATTATTTTTATTCAACATGAACGCTCCAACAAACAACCAATAACCAATAAAAGAGGTAATTCTCAATAGAAGAATGGCAACTAACTCATTCAAGTATTTAATTGTCCAGACTTAATATGACAAATTACCTACAATATATTTAAGGAGAAGTAAAAGTGGTATCACTGAGGCGTGATGTGTTGTAATGCAACCCCACAGTGTTTAGTCCCTTTTCTCCTACTCTTTAAGAGCTTTCATTTTATTCCATGTCCTAGGCATCCGCTTGTGTAGTACATAATCGGATGCCAGATTAGGGATGTTTCTGTGATTTGGATCTCCATACATATAGGGGGTTATTTATTAAAGGTCGAGTTGTGAAATCTCGAAAGAAACTTTCACTGGAAAGCTCGAATTTTTGACATTTATTATAACCCAATGCTGCAAAAAGCCTGAATCAGAAAACCCACCATCTCAGACCTGTTGAGGTATTAATTAATCAATGGTAGAGGCACCTATCTCAATTTGAAGTTTTCGTTGTCTGCGCTGGGTTTTAGCAGTTCGGGAAAAAAAGCCTGAAATATTTGAGCGATTCAAGTTTTCGCTAGATTTTATTGAATTTTCCACAATTCAATTCAGTTTAGTTTTTTTTTTTAAATAATAAATAAACTGAAATCAGTCATGTGAGTTTAATTATGGTTTTTTAAAATAAAATATGAAATAAATTTGGATTTTAGTAAATAATCTGCTAAAAAATCATTTTAACATAAATTAAACCCAATAGGTTTGTTTTGCCTCCAATAAAGATGAATTATATCTTAGTTACCATTGAGTACAAGGTATAGTTTTATTATTACAAAAAGGTGAGTGCCGGAGCCAATGCTCTGTCAAACCAGGGCCTTAGGGTTTCTAAATTTGTTCTCTGAAAGATAAAATAAAGTCAGAATAGATTTTATAGGAGTTATATAATTAATGGTGCAACATTTTATATTCTTCTAGTAACCCACAGCACCCAATCAGCTGGTAGCATTTATTTACATTTTCCTGGGCAAATGTTACAAATTTATTGCACTAACCTGGGAACAAATGTAAATAAATAGTAGGGGGGGAATGTAGTTTCTATAGTAAAAATGCAAAGTTGCCTCGGTGCAATAAGCCACAAATACTAAGCAATTTGTTTTATTCTTACAACAGTCAAAATATTGAGTAAGTGGCTGAGCAAGTTTAGCGCTTCATAGTCACATGCAAAGACTTTTCATGTTGTTCTAGTTCTGATTAAAAATGATTGATTATTTTCATCTAGGAAAAAAATTCATAATGAACCACAATGAAGCTTTATAACTTTATAATTTTACCCAAGAGATCAGATTATCTTAAATTGTTACAAAAGTATCTAAGTATCTATTCTAGGCTCTCTGCCAATTAAGTTAGAAACGTATCTTTTTCTGGCTGTTCAGTGCAGGAGATCAAAGTGAAAGTCGGGACATTTCAATAACAATCCGGGACTGCAAGTTGAGCTGTTAAAATCAGGACTGTCTGCAGCATTTCTGCAGCATTTCTATCAGGCCCGTCCTTCATGTAGCATTCTTCTGTTGTATAACTGGAACGCTCATCATTCTCAAGGCTAAGGGGCACATTTACTAAGGGTCGAATTTCAAAGTTAAAAAACTTTAAAATTCGACCATCGAATTTGATACTTCGATAGTCGAAGTATTTTCGATGTTTTCGATCTAAGTAAAAATCTTTTGATTGATTAAATAGTTCGAATCGAACGATTCCAACGATTTTACAAAAAAAATACATTGTCTACTCAAAACTTAGCCAAAGGTTATAGGAGGTCCGCTATAGGCTAAACAGCAATTCGGCAGGTTTAAGGTGGCGAAGTGTCGAAGTCGAAGTTTTTTCAATTTGTATCAAATTTTGGCCTATTCGATGGTCGAAGTACCCAAAAATTACTTTGAAATTCGAAGTTTTTGTATTCGAAAATTCACTTCGACCCTTAGTAAATGGGCCCCTAAGCTTTGCAGAGCAGTCAGATAAATGGTTGGCTATTCTGAGTCACTACTGCTTAAAGGAATTGTACAGTGTAAAAATAAAAACTGGGTAAATAGATAGGCTGTGCAAAATAAATAATGTTTCTAATATAGTTAGTTAGCCAAATATGTAATGTATAAAGGCTGGAGTGATTTGATGTATAACATATCAGTCTGAACACTACTTCCTACTTTTCAGCTCTCTTGGTTTACACTGACTGGTTACCCTGGCTACGAGGCAGTAACCAATCAGAAACTTGAGGGGGGGGGGCACATGGGTCATACCTGTTGCTTTTGAATCTGAACTGAATGCTGAGGATCAATTACAAACTCACTGAACAGAAATGTACCATTTGGCCCCCCTTCAAGTCACTGACTAACTCAGAGTTATAGAGCTGAAAAGCAGGAAGTAGTGTTCTGGCTGTTTTATTAGACATCTGTTCACTCCAGCCTTTATACATTACATATTTGGCTAACTAACTATATTAGAAACATTTTTTATTTTGCACAGCCTATCTATTTACACAGTTTTTATTTTCACACTGAACTGTTCCTTTAATAAATCCATATGAAGAATAATATAATCAGCAAGGATTTACCTTGTGGTTTGTAATTTACATGGACGAATATGAACAATAATACTTTATAGCAATGTTATAAATAGCAAAGAAAGATGGGATAGAAACAGGGAGACCAGAATTTGGCTCAGAAAAAATAAACCATAATTACAGTGATGTGTTTAATCGCCTAGTGCATATTTAGTTGTTATGGGTGGGGTTAGTTTCTGTTTTGCCTTGTTGGCCACTCCTCCCCCCCTTTTTTTTATAATACACAGTGAGACTACGCAGAACCAGTTCTGGGTAGCTTAGTGCTCCCACCACACCCACAGGCAGGTACCAGGCTGTGATGAAATCCTATGGTTTGGGAGCGGCCCCGTTATCTGTGCCAAGTCAAACTGTGGGGGAAAAAAAAACTACGTAAGAGCACCCTCTAGTGGGATCTAAGAGGTGTAGGCTACGCCAGATGTTCCAAGCAAATTTGTCTATATATTAGCCTATATGTTTGTTGGTAATGTTATATACTGGTTATAGTATGTATATATATATATATATATATATATATATATATATATATATATATATATATATATATATATATATATATATATATATATATATATATAGAAGTCCAGCTAGTGCACTCCACAAAAAGCATTTAAATGCCTGGGTGCCGGTAAAAACGTACAAATACTGTATAAAAAGTAACCGTACTCACAGGACTGTCATGAAAAAAAAACGTAAGGGCTGTAGTTTATTCCTCAACGTTTCGGCTACCAAACTTTAGCCATCCTCAGTGTACTGTGGGACATTAAATATATATATATATAATGTCCCACAGTGCCCGCACTCAGACCAGACCAATGGAGCCAGTGGTGCATGATCAATAGTATTGATATATATAGATGAAGGATCAGCACTCACTGTTATATTGTGAAGAAAGGTGTTTATTTCATGCAAAGTACATCTTTATCCAACGTTTCGGTCCCACTTGAGAAAGGTCCCCATGTGGGAACGAAACGTCAGATAAAGATGAATTAACTGAAATAAACACCTTTCTTCACAATATACAGTGAGTGCTGATCCTTCATCTATATATATATATATATATATATATATATATATATATATAAATATATATATATATATATATATATACTGTATATATACTGTATATATGCAGGAAATAGCGACACTCACAGGACTTTTCTTAGTGTGAAAACAAATGATTCTTTATTGAAGACTCAACCTTTTGATCCCAAACCGGGATCTTCGTCAGGAGTTCTGAGTTCTCCTGACGAAGATCCCGGTTTGGGATCGAAACGTTGAGTCTTCAATAAAGAATCATTTGTTTTCGCACTAAGAAAAGTCCTGTGAGTGTCGCTATTCCCTGCATATATACAGCTACACCATTGCTGGTACCCGGGCAAGTTACACAGGAAACGGAGTGCACCTTTCGGACTGATATATATATATATATATATATATATATATATATATATATATATATATATATATATGTTTTCCAAGATATAATTGCATGACAAGTGATTTGGCACTTTATTTAACAAATCCATGTTTGGTCGAAACCTCAATTTGTTAAATAAAGTGCTGTATATGTATATATATATATATATATATATATATATATATATATATATATATATATATATATATATATATATATATATATATATATATATATATATATATTGAAAGGAGAGTCAGCACACTCTGTATAATTTCAGGTGAAAACAAGTGTTGGTTTATTCACACATCTCATCCGACGTTTCGGTCCCCACATGAGAAAGGTCCCCATGTGGGACCGAAACGTCGGATGAGATGTGTGAATAAACCAACACTTGTTTTCACCTGAAATTATACAGAGTGTGCTGACTCTCCTTTCAATATTACTACAAACTTGGTCGTGCACCTCTGGCTTCGTTCTTTGACTGAGTGCAGGCACTGTCTGATTCTATATATATATATATATATATATATATATATATATATATATATATATATATATATATATATATATATATATATAAGTAGCAAAAAGGGTCTGCACACACAATGTTTCGGCCCAGTCACATGAGCCGTCTTCAGGAAGTGAGGGTGCACCAATAAACATACAGATATTTATACACTTAAGAAAAACAAAAGGGTGCCAAAATACACAGATAAAAAGGTAG
The DNA here is from genome assembly GCF_017654675.1 of Xenopus laevis. NCBI lineage: Eukaryota > Metazoa > Chordata > Amphibia > Anura > Pipidae > Xenopus > Xenopus laevis. The sequence goes on from NC_054373.1 coordinate 93,942,341, forward strand.
TAAGGGACGTCTGTGTGTAATGCTCGTGAATATGACGTCATCTACTGCTCAGACCTGTCAGTTAAGTGTTGAGCATACACACCTTTGTGGGATAAGGGGCGCACACCTATTTTTGTGCCGTGTAGAAATGTTAATTGTGAGTATAGGAAAAGGATAAAAACAAGCTAAAAGAAATCGGGGGTTGCCCTCGCCACTCACAGGACCGACCTGCATTCTGCGAGACACAAGTGGAACTGACAACAAATATCGCCACTGATACCAGGTACGGGTAAAGACGTATGGAGGGAGCAGCTCCTGTGTTGCTGCACATACTTGTAGCCGTTTGCCCGTAAGTGCCAGCGGGTCCAGTGCGGTCTCTGGGTAACGCCAGGGAACACGCACGTTCCTTCGGTTTGTGTGCTTACCCTGCCGTCAAGCGCTATCCTTGTCGTTGGAGACTGTAGTCGGGAGCTGTCATAAGCCGTAAAGACGGTATTGGTAGTGGTGCCTGTATGTTTAGACAGCGGACCGATTGAACGGTTCGCTAACCCAAAGCACAACATTTCGGCACCCATCTTATACCAAGAGAAAGCCACCCAGACATACGGTGTCATAGTGCCAGGCATAGGGTGTTTGTAAAACACATGAGGAACCAGTATCTGACTCACAGTTGGGGGCGGCTTGTAATGTTATTAACTCTCGGTCTATTGCAGGAGCTGTCCGACGTCTCCCGAGCCCTGTGTGGGGCCGTCCTATGGCACATAGTTCAACTGTATCTCACTGCTGGCGGGTATCCTGAGAAGAGAGTGAGAAGAAACAAAGTTGTTATCTTGTTACTAAGTATAAATGTATCCAGTGAATAAAGAACATGTAGACTCTGATGGTCCAATTTGTAACAGTATTGTAACCAAAGATAAGGTATCGTTCTAGTCAACTATATATATATAAAGATGCTTGTCTTTGTCGCAGGCGAGGTGCACGATCAATTGGAATGATACAATCGATGCAGGGATCAGCACACTCTAGTAAAGGTGAATTAAAGTGTTTTTATTTGTAACACAGCATTGTCCAACGTTTCGGTCCCACTTGGGGACCTTTATCAAGAGTGTGCTGATCCTTGCATCGATTATATATATATATATATATATATAGATTTCACATAGAGCCGCACACCAATTTCTTCTTCATAAATCAAGTGATATTTATTTGCATAGATTTGTTTTCCAACGTTTCGGCCCACTTTAGGGCCTTTATCAAGGATAAAGGCCCTAAAGTGGGCCGAAACGTTGGAAAACAAATCTATGCAAATAAATATCACTTGATTTATGAAGAAGAAATTGGTGTGCGGCTCTATGTGAAATCTTTACATAATATTTGAACCAGCACCCACGACTACAAAATCCGGATCCGAGTGCGGCTGCTTACAGAAGAATTATATATATATATATATATATATATATATATATATATATATATATATATATATAGATAGATAGATAGATAGATACACAATCTGGACTGGTAAAAAAACAGCAACTACCTGGGTACCGGTCATATAGGTCTATTAGATAAGAATCAAAAATAAAACCACAGTTGCAGGACTTTAGTATATTAGTTAGGAATGATTCATCTGTGTGTGTGCGTGCGTGCGTGTGTGTGTGTGTGTAGTTAAGTTTTAGGGTATTGGCATACACTGTTATATCGGGTGCCAAATCACTTGTCAGGCAATTATATCTTGGAAAGCAGCAATCAGCAAAAATTGTTTATTCTTTAATTGTAATAACCCTGTTTGTTAAAAAATAATTGTTGTGTAACTTGCTGGCGCAATATAAATGAACTATGGTGTGGATCATGGCGATGAGAACAATGAATCAATGTTTTCTGGTGGCAGAAAACTGTACAATTGAAACCATCCAAAATATGGCATCTTTGCAGGGGCATCTTGCCAAACTGGTGGTCTAGGAGGCTAAGTGGCAGCTGAAATTCAAACTTAAGTTAATGCAGTCAATATTAAAAAATATGTGGACTATTTTAATGTATTCAATATTACAGCAGAAATAAAAAAACTACTTTCTATTTTTTATTTTAACAATTATTAAACTCTCTGGATGCTCCCAGTAGTAGTATCGTTATGTATGCCAAACTGGTAACTCTCTAAACTCAGTTTGTTACATTCATTGAAACTTTTCTGAGCAGCATCAGAGGAATGTCAAGCAACTAATATATCAGGTAAAACAGTTCAGTTTATAAAGCTCAGGGAGCATGCTGTTATTAAAGGGATGAGGTGGCAACCCTACCAGTGGGCTGGACTGTAAAGACGGGTAACTCCTGAATAATCCAGGAGAGCTGACAACACTGTCAGTGCAGGTGTGTTGCCTTAATATGGTAATTTCCCTCTGTAATGTATAATTGTTGAAAAAATGAGTGTTTATCCACAAGCAGGTTGTGCCAATGTTCCATTTCTGTGAACAATGAAAGGACCCCTTTTATCCATTTCTATTCCATACAAGGAGAAATGCCAGTTTCTGAAACGCTGCTCTGCTCCCAATTACACACAGCTTTTCTTTTTATAAATGAATTGCATTCCTTGAGAAGTGAGTCAAAGGTTCAGCTTATATTTGGAGCCTGGGGTGTGTTAGCTCATATGCCAGAATAATATTATGTACATCTTGTACAGTGTGGGTGTTTTGTGTGTTTGTTTGGGTACGTACGTACTTACGTGTGTACAGATAGAGGGTTAATTACTAAAATCCAAATTTATCTCCTTTTTTAAATGAAAAAAAAAAAACACGACCAAACTCCCATACCTTATTTATTATTAAAAAAAAGCTTGATTTAATCAGTTTGGTTTCGAGTTTTTTCCCGAATTGCTCGATTTTTTTCGGCTTCTTCCTGAAAAACCTTAATTTTTCAGATTTTTGCTGAAAAGCCCAAAATGGTCTGATTTTCGGGCTTATTCCAGCTCAGAAACGTCAAAATAGGATAGAGACCTCGGGCATTGACTCATGGGCAACCTCGCCAGGTCTGAGATGGCTGATTTTTGGAATTGGGCTTTTGCTGCATCTGGCTTTAAAAATTAGAATTTAAAAAAAACCCTGAAATTTCCCCCCCCCACACAAAAAACCCTGAATTTAGTTATTAACCCCTTAGTGTAGGTGCTTCTGCCAGTTTGTATACTGGATAAAGACAAACCTTAATAAAGACTCCCCTGACTACACTTGTGTACCTAATAACCCCTAATGGAGACTAACCCTGTAAAGCTATTTACTAGGAAACCAGACCTCTACAGAGGATCAAGGGATATGACATTGAAGGGGTTATTTACTAAACATCCGGTCAGGCTTTTTGGGGCAAAACTAAATTTTTTAGATTTAGAGATTAAAGCCTGATGCAGCAAAAAGCCAGAATCCAAAAATCTGCCATCTCAGACCTGCCGTGGTTGTGTTTAAGTCAATGGCAGAGGTCCCTATCCTATTTGAAAGTTTCTGTGGTCTGCGCTAGAATTACCCTGAAAGTACGACCTTTCCTGGCTAAATGTGGGCTTTTCGGGAGAAAGGCCGAAAAAATCAAGTGATTCAAGAAAAAACTCCAAAAAAAAATTTAGTTTTTTATGGAGTTTTTACCTGAACCGATTAAATAGAGCTTTTTTTTAAAATAATAAATAAGGTAAAATCGGGATGGGAGTTTGGTTGTGTTTTTTTTAATCAAAAAATTTGAAAAATTTGAATTTTAGTAAATAACCCTCTTAAAGTGAGTAAAGATAAATGTAGCACTGCTGTGACAATATCACAATAAACTGTATTCTCACATTTTAAGGATAATTGTGTGCTGATTTTTTAAAAATCTTTTTTTAATAGAATAAGAATGGGGGACATCATGCTCGCCATTATATGTCTATATAAAATGAGAAACATACAAATTACAAAATACTTTTATTATATTCAGCAGGGGATATTTTATCTCATAATACACAAATGGTACTTTCAGACAAAGTAATCAGAATCATAATAATCTAAAGTTGGATTGCCTATTGGCCAGTTATCTTGTTGTTTTGCACAGGTCCTGGAATTCCAAGGCAACCTCTTGTGTCATGGATGTTCAACTTTCTGGTTACAAATACATTTCTAAATACCCATACACTGGCTCCCTTTTGATTGTCAGAGGATGCTGATATGTGTAATTATTTAACCAATACAATAGATGGCAGTAGAGTAGATTGTATATATATATATATATATATATATATATATATATATATATATATATATATATATATATATATATATATATATATATATATATATATATATATATATATATATATAGATATATAGATATATATATATATATATATATATATATATATATATATATATATATATCGATCCATGGGGAAGCCGGCACTCACGAAAAATGGTGTAAACGTGCCTGGGTGCAGTGTCCAAAATTTTTAGAAATACAATTCAACAAAGAAGGTCCGCACTCTCAGGGCTTAAAAATAAAAAATGGTTTATTATAAAAAAGACTAACGTTTCGGCCTCTCCGAGGCCTTTCTCAAAGTACAGACAAGTATACAATGAAGGCTTTATATACCCTAGATGGCGGGAAAGGCCAATTGACTGACAGCATCATCATCATCATCATTATGCGACAATTGCTATAGTTGTTTAGATTCACATGTATAACACAATAAAATTCATAACATTTATTATATTAAAACCCCAATTCAAATGATTAAGGAAATAAAAACATACTATGTAGCAATAGTTTGTAGCTTTTTGTTCTGCACCGCTCAGTCACCTGGCTATATTGTTAACGCTACATAGTAAAAATGTTCGAGTGTAGATGGAAGGTCTGGATATCAAAATACCCCAAGTGCAATATATAAAGATACAAATAAAAAAATAAAGATACAAAGAAAAATATATACAGCATGAAACATGAAGCCTAGAACATGTAGTTAGTCATGATCCCTCAGACAACTCAGATATCAATGCTAAATCTAAGCTAATGGTGCAGAGGCCCTCTCTTTGTCAGTATACTACAAATTAACCCATTAGTAATATGTCAGTGTTGTATTGTATAGATACTTATGGGAACACCCATCTTCCCACCTGTGCTAGTGTGCATATAACACCTAAAGTGACTCTAGTACTTCTTATATAGCCCCTTGTGTTGGGAGTATTAACCCTTAATAAAACAACAGCTCCTATTCATAATCTATCTCAAAGAACCTATTAAGTGAGCCGATGTGCTGGAAAATATGTGCTGAAAATTTATATACCATGCTTATCGTCCAAAAATATATCTAATTAAATATCCAAATTAATAAATGCATAAAAAATACATAAATTAAACACAACTGTGTCTTAAAGTTTAAGACAAAAAAAGAAATAGAGAATAAAAAAAGAAAAATAAAAAATAAAAGATAAAAAACCAGCATGAAAAAGTCCCCAAAATTTGTGAGACATATTGTTCAGTCAAAGTGTCCATGTTATTAGACTTGAATAGAGTCAACTGGGTAATCGGAGTTTGTGGCTTCCACTTATTGGCCCCACGATTGTAGTACTGACTATGGCAGACTTTAACACACCAGCTCTTTGCCGTTTAGCAGGTCGACCAGAAAACAGGCATCATTGCGTGTCTAACGGAGCTAGAAACGAACCTCCCGCAGTGCAGGGACGGCTCAGCCCCGATCCGGCCGCCTTGCAGAGCCTGGCCTCCAGGAAGCCGCAATTCATTATAGCCACCCGCACAGAGTGAGTCGGGATAGAATCTATCAAACAACCGAACTCACCAACGATCGCCAACTTCAGTTTTTCATACTCACGCGCCTTTATATGGACGCAGTGTTGAGGCGGGTTGTACCCATTCTTTAGCTGTAAAGGAATTTACATGGCTTCAAACGCCATGTGTGCGGTAAATCTTGTTTGTAACACAATCAATGTAGCGGATCATGCAAATCAGTATCCATTCATGTGGCTTGGATCATCGTATCTGCAGTAACAGAAATTCATGCAGTATGTATCGTCTTCATGCTGTATGTATCATATTATATGCAGAGGGAGTCATGTGGGGGGTTTATCATCATAGCATCCACAAAGTCGGCCATCGTTGTCGGCCTCGACTATTTCCCCCATGTGCAGACCATTACAGACCTCAAAGAGAAGGGGTAAAAACGTCAGTCCCAATGCTGGCCTTGCAGCGCCAATCCTGGTAACAGCTTTCATCAATGTAAAAAATGTCAAAACATAAAAATAAACACGGGTGCCAGACTTAATAGATATCAAATATCGATCCATGGGGAAGCCGGCACTCACGAAAAATGGTGTAAACGTGCCTGGGTGCAGTGTCCAAAATTTTTAGAAATACAATTCAACAAAGAAGGTCCGCACTCTCAGGGCTTAAAAATAAAAAATGGTTTATTATAAAAAAGACTAACGTTTCGGCCTCTCCGAGGCCTTTCTCAAAGTACAGACAAGTATACAATGAAGGCTTTATATACCCTAGATGGCGGGAAAGGCCAATTGACTGACAGCATCATCATCATCATCATTATGCGACAATTGCTATAGTTGTTTAGATTCACATGTATAACACAATAAAATTCATAACATTTATTATATTAAAACCCCAATTCAAATGATTAAGGAAATAAAAACATACTATGTAGCAATAGTTTGTAGCTTTTTGTTCTGCACCGCTCAGTCACCTGGCTATATTGTTAACGCTACATAGTAAAAATGTTCGAGTGTAGATGGAAGGTCTGGATATCAAAATACCCCAAGTGCAATATATAAAGATACAAAGAAAAAAATAAAGATACAAAGAAAAATATATACAGCATGAAACATGAAGCCTAGAACATGTAGTTAGTCATGATCCCTCAGACAACTCAGATATCAATGCTAAATCTAAGCTAATGGTGCAGAGGCCCTCTCTTTGTCAGTATACTACAAATTAACCCATTAGTAATATGTCAGTGTTGTGTATATATATATATATATATATATATATATATATACACAATAGTCCAGAGAAAGCACTCACGGCCATGACCGTCAGCTGTGTATCAAAATATATTTATTCGTGCATGGTGCATCAACGCATATATATATATATATCTAGCAGGGATTATTGCTGTGGGGGATATTACTGACTTGTAAATTATTGACTTTCTATTCTATATCTGGATTTGACGACCATTGGATCTATATTTCAATATCAAGAGGACAGCAGGTTAGACATGTAAATTTCGGTTGGAGAACACAATTTAAGTAATACATAATAGAAAGGATAATCTGTAAATGCACTGACTGCATGTACACAACCAAAGACCCATTTACTAGGGTGACTGCAACAGTGTCCCTTAGAGTTCTATGTACTAAAGAGTTTTTCTTAGTGCTGCTACTGCAAATAAAAGAAAAAAATAAAGAGCCCCTGGTGTTTCCCAGCGTATTTGATCTTGTCCAGGGGTTACCCTTCTCACCTCCCAAGCCTTCTGTATGCATTGCTGCCAAACACTGTCACCGTTAAAACTAAGTAAGCCTTATCAGAAAGGTCCACCTAAATATACCAGTAACCCTCAAAGTAGAGCTGCACTGAGTCCTCTGTCAAAAGAAACTCTGCATTTCTTTCCTTCTATTGTGTACACATTGGCTTCTGTATCAGACTTCCTGTCTTCAGCTTAAACCTCCTCCCCCCCTCCCTTCTCTGCTGTAATCTGAGCCCAGAGCTATAAGTGAGCAGGGAGAGACTCAGGCAGGAAGTGATGTCACACCAAGCTAATTTGGCAGCTGCTATCCTAAACAGAGAGCTTCTAGAGCTTTTTCCTCAGGTATGGTAATACATTCTACAGAATAAATAACAATTACAGTTATCATTGTATGATGATATCATCATCTATAACATCCACAAGAAAGGCACAACACTCACAAGACTTAAATATAAAAAGCTGTCTATTTGTGCAAAATCATCATTTCAGCCTCCAATTCAGACCTTTGTCACGATAAAGGTGGCCATACACGTAGAGATCCGCTCGTTTGGCGATGTCGCCAAACGAGCGGATCTCTCTCCGATATGCCTACCTTGAGGTGGGCAATATCGGGCTGATCCGATCGTGGGCCCTACGGCCCAACGATCGGATCCTAACGAATGTGAATGGGCGGATCGCGGGACCGCATCAACGAACAGATGCAGCCGCGATCCGACGGGATTTTTTGTCCCATCCGATGGAGATCTGGCCGACTTTCGACAGCTGCCTGTAATAAAACCCAGGGATTATGCTCAGCAGGGACAAAGATAAGAAATGTATCAACTAAATGTATCCATTTAGAACAGTTTACAGGATCGGCAACCCCCCCCTCCCAAAGCTGCTTCAAAAGGAGAGAAATGACACTTTACACTTCAATATTAGAAAAACCGTCACACATAGAAAATAGAAAATGAATTGGAAAAAGTCGTTATTTCTGGTGATCTATCTGAAACCAACTAGTCTGAAGGTGAACAACCCCTTTAAGCCTTGTGAGTGTAGACTTTTCTCTACAAGGCTTAGATAACATTTATATATAAATATACAGTACAATGGTAATTAGAATGGTGATTATAATAGCGTTCTACATATACAGTACATGCCAACATAGTCTAAAGTATCTATATGGGTATATTATTCCATCCAATTACCAATTATGTCAAAATTGTAAAATAATATTACTATAACTGTGCTGTACAGAAGAACAAATGGAAAGAATATGAACCAACATTTTATCATATGATATGTTTAGCATGCTGGAACCAAGTTATAAGATGTCCTTCTGCAGACTTCCTTTTCCCATAAGGGTGTATTGCATGTATATAGCTGCAGAAGGGTTAAAGGAACAATAAAACCAAAAAATGTTTTAAAGAAATGACAATATCATATACTGTTCCCTGCACTTCAGAAACAAAACTATAGTTTATGTAAACAAACTGCTGTGTAGCCATGGGGGCAGCCATTCAAGCACAGGATACACAGTAGATAACAAGTAAGTTCTGAAGAATCCAAATGTAACCTGTGCCTTTTCTCCTTTTTCAGCTTTGAATGGCTGCCCCCATGGCTACACAGCAGATTGTTTATATAAACTATAGTAGCGTTTCTGAAGCAAACACACCAGTTTTACCACTGCAGGGTAACAATACATTATATTGTCATTCCTTTAAAACACTTTTATTTTTTGGTGTTACTGTTCCTTTAAATACATTTGTGCTAATTCAATATTAAAAAAAGATTTTAAGCAGGATGTGCCATGCCACCTGTGGTACTTGTCCCCTGCCAGTAAGTCTCTTTTCTAATAGATATAGAGGAAGACTGAAGCTCACAGTATTATATTTCTTCCAGACTCCTCTGCATTAAACTAAGCAGCACTCTGGGTGCAGCAGACAGACCCAGTGAAGCAGCCAATCCCACTTTGGCAACCAGGGCACATATTAACATCTTATATAGAGAAGGTTTGCCAGGGAACGAGCTGTAGTCAAGGGGCACACAGTAGATCAGTGAGCCCCTCCTTGTGTGTTGCATGGGGTTATTCTGTGACAGCCAGCAAGAGTCATCCCGTGTATAAGGAGGGGGTAAAGGACTTTAGCCACAGCCTTCTCTGCACAGTTTATTAATAACAGAAGAGTCGGATTGTGCAGATGCCATGTCCAGTACAGACAAGGAAGGAGAAAACTCCCAGGCAGAGAGGTAAGATTTTGCAATAAGATGCACTACATGGATATAGATAGAGAGTTCTCCCTATTTATGTTTAATATGTTTGCTAATTCATAGTTGTTTGCTTATCTGATGTTCAGTGCCTCTAAAAAGGGAAAAATTAGGCAAGGACAACCCCACCCTATAGTAAGTACATAATGAGTTTCCAGGAGACATCCTTTCTGTTTTATTTTAGTTACCATGGTTTAAAAAAAACTTTATTATCAAAAATGAAAGCTTAAATTTGTGCCTGAAAATGATGTAATGTTTAGTGATGATGAATGGTTTGGGGTCAGAATTATTTACTGTTGTTAATATAGCCACTTGTTTACCGTCAATTATTAGACTAACAGCAATTTGCTGGTTACATTAACATGATTCTAGTTGTCTTTATAGTAGAGCAGGATTAGGATCTTGCCTGATTCCGATTGTTTAAATCACTGCAGGCTTCAGAGTCCTAAATAAGATTAAAAAATAAGATTAATTGTGATAAGAAAGCATAACAAGGGAATGGAAAAAAAGAACTCTCAGGCAATTTTAAAATGTTATGACAACTGGGTATATTTAGGAACAGAAAACTGCCAGCACAAAAATGAAGTGGAGATATTTTTTAAAAGGCAACCTTCTGGACAATAATCTTATTTTAAGAGAAATATATGGGTCTCTGTAAGTTTTACAGAGCACAGATTGTTGCGCCCAGAGGAGAAGTTGGAGTTGGGTTGGTATTAGGGTCCATATGAACTGATCAATATGTAGAGCACATTGTGAGGGGAGGCATGATTTCATTACAGGTATAAGAAGGGTCAACGATTTGTGACTTATGGTGCCCAATGGAATGTGATCTGAAAATCAGATTTGGTACAGTTGTCACATTTTTGCATAAAAATACCAGTCTTTCTATATTGTTATCTTTTTGTCCTATTAAAAACATGGCATCAAGCATCAGTTTTATGGGCCACACCAATAAAATTCCAGCCAGGAAATCCTAGGATCTAGTGAGATTAAAACACAACTCAGATGAAAATATGAAGTGATATCTGTGCACAGAGAGCTTCATTTACTAATCACATAGATACAAGTGAGGCACACACACTAAAGGGGCAAACTTGTGTTCCTTAGGACCCCTGCACAGAGTACTTGCTCCCATGGGATTTGCTTCACTCTAAAGGTGCACTGCTAGCAGCAAGACAGCTCTGTATGTAATGCCTGCCAAGGGTAAACAGTAAGTACAGAGTTCTTCTGCAACGTGATGGCACTCCCTAGCTTACATGGCTGAATAGCAAGCTAGACGGTATCCAAGAAGTCAACCACATACACCACTGGACCTTTATACGTAGACAGAGGCTGAAAGCTATAGAATTACACAGCCTATAATGGCAATGTCCCCCCTAAAGCATGCACAAAAATTTATTTTGAGGCCAGTAAAACCAACATATATTAGTGTGAACAAGAATCTTTTGTGAAAACACATCATTTAGCACTACTTCTGGCCAGACCTCTGTGTAGAAACAGAAATGTTTGAACACCCATTTAAAAAAGTGCCCACAAAATACATTTACAGTATTTGCACTAAACTTTCACAGTATTTGCAACTAAAACTTAAAGGGATACTGTTATGGGAAAAAAAAAATTTTTCAAAATCAATCAGTTAACAGTGCTGCTCCAGCAGAATTCTGCACTGAAACACATTTCTCAAAAGAGCAAACAGATTTTTTTATATTCAATTTTGAAATCTGACATGGGGCTAGACATATTGTCAATTTCCCAGCTGCCCCAAGTCATGTGACTTGTGCTCTGATAAACTTCAATCACCCTTTACTGCTGTACTGCAAGTCGGAGTGATATCACCCCCTCCCTTTTCCCCCCCAGCAGCCAAACAAAAGAACAATGGGAAGGGAACCAGATAGCAGCTCCCTAAAGCTGGCCATATATGTTGAGATTTTTAAAATATCCGATCCTCATCGTGAGACCACTATCTTCTCGGAATGATCGTACAATTGTACGAATTGACCTCAACTAAAAAGACCAATTTTCCAGGAAAACAAAGGGGAGCTGCCAGCTTGGCCCTGCAAACATAGATAGATTGCACTGGGACCAACAAAGATTTTTTTGACCTGGCCGACCAATTTCCTGACAGATGTCGGCCGAAAAATTGTAAGATGTACGATCGTTCAAATCCCACTAACTGCACGATAATTTCGAAGGATTGGTCGGACTTCCCTAAAATCGGTCGTTCGGCAAGAAGAATCGTCGCGTCTATGGGGAGCATAACACAAGATAACAGCTGCCTGATAGATCTAAGAACAGCACTCAATAGTAAAAACCCATGTCCCACTGAGACACATTTAGTTACATTGAGAAGGAAAAACAGCAGCCTGCCAGAAAGCATTTCTCTCCTAAAGTGCAGGCACAAGTCACATGACCAGGGGCAGCTGGGAAATTGACAAAATGTCTAGCCCCATGTCAGATTTCAAAATTGAATATAAAAAAATCTGTTTGCTCTTTTGAGAAATGGATTTCAGTGCAGAATTCTGCTGGAGCAGCACTATTAACTGATTCATTTTGAGAAATTGTTTTTTCCCATGACAGTATCCCTTTAACATTTTCCATACATTTTTCCACTCAAAACAGTATGGTAAGTTTGGTCTCAGAGTGGGTCTCAGAGATGCTCTTCCGGGTCTACAGGCAGCAGACATGATGACTTGGATGAGAGTGGATGGATTCATTGTTTCTGTGCTACAAATCTCCGCTCATTGAGTGGAATTTTCAGTACAGCAGTAAGGTAGTAAGGTAGTTTTAAACTGTCTCATACTGTTGCTTTAAAGAGCTTGTAGAGGTAAAACAACATATCGAGAAAGAATATTTTTGATTCATTAATTATATCTTCCCAGCCATATATTTTTTTTTTTTAAATTCACGCTTGTTAGTATCTGCTTTGTTTGGAAAATTTGCATTGAAAGGCAGACATGATTTGCATTGTTCCATGGCTGTTCCATACAAAGTGTGCTATGATCCATGTAAATATATAAGGATAGCCCTTTGTGTGATTATCAGGTGAGAACGTCTAAATTACAGCTTTTGCTTTAGATTGTAATGTTATGAACTAGAGCAGTGACTTAACAAGCAAAAGAGGAAATACAAGAGTCCCTGTGTGAATTAAAGGCCAGAAAATCTTGACTGCCGATAAGCTTCTCCCCAGCTTTTCTCAAACTCAAACTCATAAACAGGGCTGTATTTAGTTCCTGCTGTCCTTTGTATGCACTGATCCCAGGGTGATTCCATAACCTCCACTGGATTTTCTGGGGGCAGGATTGTGTGCTTTTTAAATTTCCCATATAGACACCCAAGGGCCACACTCCTAAAGCTGCTGCCCTAGGCACAGGTCATCAGGTGCCCATATGGTAATAAGGGTGTGATCATTTACTCTTTATATAGCAGTGACTTATTCCACAGTGCTTTACATAGATTATATATAATTTGCATCAGTCCCTGCTTTAGTTGAGCTATCACATATGAACACCTGTCTATCTGCTTTCTATGAAACTATAGCCCTGCAATGACATTTGTTACTTTCATGTATAACAAATTATTAATAATAATTAATGACTAGGGCTTTGTGCACATATCCTATGCTATGCGGAGTCTTTGGGTTAGGATGCCATGTGTTGTACATTGTGTTTCCATCTCCCAAGACGATACCGTGTTTTCGACTCAAATTACCAAATGTTACTAAAACCCTATACACAACAAACCCAACTAATCCCTGTGACATTAGTATCCACTGAACTCTAGTTCAACTTTACAACATACTTTGGCTGTAGAATTGTTTGGCTATTTGATGAGCGCCTTGCTCCTAATTGTACCAAAACAGAACAGGTGCTTATTATGATTTCACAATTGTAGTTCAAATGATAGATAATAGTTTGAAGGTGGAGGTTATTGTCTCTATCACACACATATATAAATATTTTTTATTTATCCAGCACAACTGGTATATGCAGCTTTACAGCTGCAATTCTACTCCCTGACAGACCTCACATGAGGGAACACATACTTTATACTTTTGCGTGGATAAGTCACTCAACATGTTTAATTTTTGCATTTAGTCTCCCTGTAAGAATTTGCAGGTCACAAAGGATCCTGTTTCCTACATACAGGCTATATTTTAAAGCTTTTTTTATTTCTTTTAAATGTCATACATTCAAATTTGTATGCAAGGCATTTAAGTATGAATTCAATTTACTGGCAGCAATGATAAGACTTATAAAAGCCATCCAGTTTTTGCCAAGAGAAAGGTCGCCTTTCTACTGCTTAAAACAGGCAAAGAGCCAAACTCTTCTGAACTGAAGTGCTGAGCTGTGAGAAGATGGTTCCATGGCTGTATGGCATTATTTAGGGTACATTTAGCCCTTATATTTTTTTTCAGACAGGCACTTTACTAAAGGAATTGCACTTCAGTTCTTTTGCTAAGTGCCTTGTCCTGAAAAATATATCTGAGTGATATCCCTAAACCTGTCTCAGCTGTTTCAAGCCCAGTAACTTATAAAGTGCTGTCATTTTGTGATATACAGATATTTGTTCAGTTCTTACAACACTCCCTTAATTTGCTAAATCATAATTAAACGGCTCCACTATATAAATACAGGTATGGGACTTGTTATCCAGAATGCTCAGACCTGGGATTTTCCAGATAACGGATCTTTTTGTAATTTGTATCTTCATACCTTAAGACTACTAGAAAATCCAATAGGCTAATTTTCTTCCAATAAGGATTAATTATATCTTAGTTTGGATCAAGTACAAGGTACTGTTTTTTTATTACAAAGAAAAAGGAAACCAATTTTAAAGGAGAAGCAATATCATTTTCTACTTGGGGGTGCCAAAAGTTAGGCACCCCCAAGTTACTACTTTTACTTACCTGACACCCTGGGCCAGTGCTCCTATCAGCAGAAAACCGCATCGGCCAAGGATTTTTCTAGCAAGCACCACAGAGTGGTCCTCTTCCTGCTCCTTCGGTTTCCATTTTCTTGTGCAGGCGTAGTAGAGCAAAAATAGCCAGCTTTTACAATAAAATTCGGCTTTTCACTCTCCCAAAGAAGCAGGAAGAGAATCACTCTGTGGTGCTCACTAGAAGAACCCACATAGGGCTCTTTGTCAGAAGAATATAACAAAATGTTTGTGACATTCTCCTGACAAAGAGCCCGGTGCGGGTTCAAAACGTTGAGCCAATTCCCGTTCTTTAAATATTCCAATTCGAACACAGCACCCGCACCTGAATACAACTTTGACGGAGACAAGGAGAGCGTGTGCGGACTAAACTGGAGTGGTATTTAAATATATACATATAAAACTAACAATTAGGAATTCAAAGTATTGTATCTTAGTACATAAAATAACATATTAAGATTTCGTATTTGACCAAGTAATATTTCTAAAGGCCCTTGCTTTATTCTGTTAATGATTGCTACTAATGATTCCTATTCCCAGATAAGACAGCATGCTTTGCCTCATTTAACCTTGCCTATGGGAATACGCTAGTATTGCTGAAACAGCTGTAGATACAGTACACAAATAAATAGAGGAAGGCTGTTAGGGATTGCAATCACAACTTCACCGTGAGGCTGGGATGCCTGATCTTATTTCCCCTTGACAATAAAGCTTGGTCAGTCTATACAGAAATGTCCATTTTTCTCATGCGATCATAGGCACCACTACAGATACTAGGTTTTCACACCTAAAACTCATGACTGAATATTCTCCTTATAGACATGTCCCTTCTAGTCACTCGCCATGCATCATGAGTGGCTAGCCAAAAACTATAAGGATAGGGATATATAGGGATCATGGGAGAAGAGAAGCAGACAGGATGAGTTGCATGCTTCCTGCAAGCTCTTCATTGCAGGTACTTATTTACTCACTAGCATTCCATAATAATCATTACACTAACAAATCATGTAAGGTATTTCAGAACACGTGAGTGCTAAGCAGGCAGGCGTATATAGTACCTTGATAGCATTTTGCAAGAAGTGGCAATACCTCGCTGTAGTGTACTAGGTACCCAGTCTCTCCCTTCACTATACCGGAGAAATACAAGTGCCAGCAAGAGTGGTCTGCATTAATAAGGGAACGTAGCACATGGTAGAAAAGGGATTTCAAGAAGGAGGGGGAGGGCACCAAAAACATATGGTCATATCTGTCCATTGCTGTTCCTGCTTTTCAAATTTACATTAAGAAATGTAATCTAGGAAACAGAAAGCAACTTATTTATAAAAGCATGATATTAGGGAAATCGAATTGCATAATTACGCCTATTAAATTATAAGTGAAGATTACTGAAGGTTAAGGGCTAAAGTATTATAAATTAAACTCGATTTTCAGCATTTCCATTGATGTTAATATTTAACAAAATTAACTATACAACAATTTTACAGGCTTACATATACACATTTAATTGCAAGAACAGTATCTTATTACATGTTATGAAGTTGTTTATGAAGACAGTTTGGTAACTTACTATTAGAATGTTTGCCATAATAAAAGTCCTAAAACTGGTCAGGAATGATTTCAAAATTTGTTGACCAATAGTTTATGAACTGGATCTTGTGCAATTCTGTACATAGGTAAATACATTTCAAAATCAAGTTCACTACTAAAATGTGTAGCTCGATTCTTGTCCATGTTGGCCAAAGACCCCATACACCTTCATGTAATCTGTATGTATATGAAGTATACACCTTTCTATTACACAGCACTGCAGAATACATAGGGACTTTATAAATATGCTTTAGTATTAATTATCTCCTTAAGGGGATAATTGTCCAATAAGGTTTTCTGTTTTGTGTGGTTAACTCTCTTGGAATGGCATCTGTGTACAATTATGCAACACATTACGTGTGGGCATAGGGTCCCATTACTTCTGCCAATGCTCTGTCAATTAGGTCAGAAATATCAAAATGGTCTTGATGTTTCCTGTGTTAATAGAATTAAGTTATATTATTTATATGAGCAAAATAAGGTATTTATTTAATTAATTTAACAGAGATGATTCACAACAGGTTAAAGATTGTTAAGGAACCATTAATGATGTCTGGCTGCTGTCTGAACTCCTTCCTTATATAGTCATGGCCAAAATATTGGCACTTTTTCTCTAAATAATTCACAAATAATACCTACTTCCTATAATAAACGTTTGACTAATCTTCACTAACAACATTACAAAATGTTATTACATTCAGAACTTTACATACACTGACAAAATTATTGACAGTCTAGATTAAGATTTGGTAGCACACATTTTTGATTGAATAACTGAAATCAGGTGCTTCCCATAGCCATGAATGAGTACATCTCTTCCTACTAAAAAGCACATTTGCAAACTGCCTCATTGTCCAAGACTTGATGGATACCTTCTCCAAGCTTCAGCTTTCAGTTTTTTTTCTAATGTGTTTAATGGTATGCAGATCTGGACTCACTGCTGGTCACCAATACACTCCAGAATTTTGTTTTTTTAACCATACCTGTTTATATTTGACCATGAATTAACAATTTTGACAGCTGTTTAAATTGCTGTTTAAATAAAAGGATTTAAATGCAATTTTTCTACTTTAACAAAATTTCTATTACAGCAACTGCAACTATTTTCTTTATTTCTGACTTTGGTGTAAACTTTTTTTTACATTTATATTTACAAATTTCAACATCAACAGAAACCCTAGGACATAGGGGTTTAATAAACATTACTTCTTCAAGGTTTTATAAATAATCTCTTTATTATTTACTAAAATCCGAATTTATATCATATTTTATTTAAAAAAAAACACAACCAAACACCCATGCCCAATTGTAGCTTCTTTATTAAAGGCTAACTATCACAAAAATGAAATATAAGGTGCATTATACTGAAATAAGAAACTTTCTTTCACTTTATTCTATCTTCTTGCAGAAGTTGGGTGTCAGATATTCAATGACAGTTAGATCCAACATATATTATAGGGGGCTTCCTTTCCTAGCAGATGTATTAGAGGTCACTCAAATAACTGATTCCAGTAAAAAATATCTAAACTAAATAACTGCCTTTTGCACCAATCTGCATGTATAGAGACATGATGTCTGGTGATTTTAATAGAGTGAGATCTAATACATCTTCTAGGCAAAAGAAATGAAATAGTGAAGATAAAATTGATTATTTCAGAAACGGTACAGAATTTTTAATTGATCGTATTTAGAAAGTTTTTTTTCTGTATGCTGAAGCTTATATAAAATTTTGATTTTCAGAATAGTTCCCCTTTAATAAAAAAACCTTGATTTAATCCAAACTTGGAAAAACTCGATCGAGAACCCACAGACCAAGAAAACTTCAAATTGAGATAGACACTTCTCCCACTGACTTATACAGGACCTCAACAGGTCTGATTCGGGCTCTTTGCAGCATCATGATATAATACATCTCTAAAAATTTTAGTTTTCTAGTGAAAAAAAACCTAGAGTTTTTCAAGATTTTAACATTCAGATTTTAATAAATAACCCCCTTAATGTTGCAAGATAATTCAGCCAGGGCTTGGCATGTGCTCAATACAGATTTGGGCAGAGTGCTGAGATATGGCATATGGCAGAGTATGGAAAAGTTAAACATGTAGGCTACAATAACAAGCTAGATTAAAGGGTATTCATTTAGTCAAATCAGCAATGAAGAAGTATTTGAGATTGTTAGCAGATATCAAATACTAATCATTCAGGTTAACATAATTGAGAAGGGGATATTATTGATGGAATTTACCTTATTAATTCACTAATTGAATTAAATCATCAGTTCTGAGTACAATTTTTGCCAGACTATTCCACACAGAGAACGAGTAATGATGCAATGGCTAGAGTGGATGGTCTAACTAAGGCATGACATTCAAATATGCAAAAGGTGTCTTATGACATTTTAATTCCCTTACATAGTGCAGGTGACAAGAGGATCTTCACTGAGACTGGAGGGAAGGAAGCTGCTGGCAAGATTATAAACAAAGGGGTGCCAAGATGTGATGGCCTGTAGGGGATTGTGGGGTTCACAGAGAACTTTGTATGGACATGTTATTCTGATGGCTAAATAGCTTTTATAAAAACATGCCTGAGCTGTGATTGAAAATAAGCCATGGCATTTAAAGTACATTAAGGCCAAACCATCTCAGTACAAAGTGTTGGTCTATCTACAGCAACTTACAAGAAACCCCTGTGCAGTATTGCAAAGCCGTGTGTAAATAACCTACAATTATACATTAAAAGCAACCAGTTAATCAGCAGGGTAAGAAAATCAAAGGTTAGAACAAATTCCCATCACAGTATGATCAATCTTAATAGGTTACACTCTGTAAATTGTCAATGGTTTCGCTAATGGCTATCTTTCACTCTAGTTTACAAGGTAAATTATCCTCCATTGTATACAGTGTGGGGGGATATGCAACAGATTTTTAGCAATCCATTGTATTCCTTTTCTTTACAGACCTGTCCCAGAGTCTTCTTTACCTCATCCCAATGATGCCCCAGATGATCCTAGACCATTGTCCTTAGATGATGTTGGGGTGAAGTTCCAGTTCTGCATTGCTGCTGTGGGACAGCTGGAGCAAGAACGTGATGAGCTAATTCGGGAACTGACACTGCTTCGAGAGCCTTCTTTTGAAGCAGTTAGGAGTGCACATGAAGAGGTACTGCAGGCATTTGGCCAGAAAGCTCGGGCAGAACTAGAAAGAGATGCTCTGCAGGAGGAGGTTCGAACTGTCAGATGCAAGCTCTTCAGTGTGACCAGAGAATATGTGACATGTCAATTTCAGCTGGAGAATCAGCGTGAAGAGCTAAAAGAAAAACAAATACAACGTGGAGACCTTGAGACACTTGCTTCTCGTCTGGCAGAGGACCTCACCCAGCTCAGGACTGCTTTTGTGGAGCAAAGAGAAGGATCTCAGCAGCAGCTTAGGAGTTTGCCCACCAGGCATACATCACATGCAATACAGGATAGGCGCCGCCTCTCTGCAGAGCTACAAAGTCTCACAGCGGAGCAACACAGTTCTCTAGAGGACCAGTATGAACCCAGATTATTTCGACTCTTGGAGCACAGTGAAAGAGGGGCAGCAGCACTTAGGGTAGCACAGGAGGAGCTGCAGAAGCAGCGTGATGAACTCAGACCACTACAAGGGGAGGCATGTAAATTGAGAGTGCAGATGAATAGCCTTCAGGAACAGATTGTTCTCCTGAAGAGAAAAAGAGAAGAGGAAATTCACCTTTATCGGGTATGGATACCCATAATTCACAGGTAGGGTGATGGGAGAGATTTCAGAAGGTGGGTCCTGGCTTTAGAAACAAATTGTGTTACAGCTATTAAATAGTAGAAACGTTCACTATTGTTATCATATTTTAGAACTCATGTTCATTTTTACAGCAGGCAGATCTTTTTTTTTTTTATTATAACATTTGTGTTTTATTAGATTTTCACCATATTTACGTTATGCATATACAGTAGAAGAACAACATTTACATAAATGGTAAATGTAGCATTATAATTTGTAAAGTATATACAATCAGATAGCATGTCATATCACAAAATACATGCAATAGTTTAGTTATGCAGTATGTGCTACACCCACCAACCTAGTTTTCTGCTGAAATAAGTTGTCAAGGGTAGTAAGTTGTTCTTTGGTTGAGCATATATTAAGGCTATAATTAGCTTCAGAGAACGTTAAATGGTGATGATGATTCAATTAACTAAGTTAGATCATAACAGAAACAAAAAACAAAACATAGTTTCCTGTATACAATCGGACAGATCGTCCTTTAAGGTTAAATTGGATAAGTGGGGCAATAGAGATTACAATATACCTGCATTCGGTTTGCCCTATAGATGTCAGGAGAGATCAGGTATCATTACAATGACAAAGTAACTTGATTAAAACCACGAGGGAACGTGTAATTAATCCAAGGATTCCACATTTATTTTTGCTTTCAGTTCTCCGAAATTGTAAGATGGTAGACAGCCATGATTTAGCTATAATTTGCTTTGCTGCCGAGAGGGCAGATCTTTTAACAACAAACAAACTATTAAGTCGTTACAACTAGTGGTTCAAGACTTGAAGTGATAATCAGACAAGGTTTTTGATGGCCCTGTCCCCTTTCTACAGGTATATATCAAAACATAAACAAAAAATGCATAATAACATTCTCGTGTTTATTCATGTTCTAATCTTCTGAATCATTGTTTGACCATGAGCCCTAAGAGCAATGTCACATGGAGCACATTTTGGTCAGTTTTCGCCAACTGAAAGTCACCCATGAATGCAATTCTGATAATCATAAAATTTCATTTTTCTAGACATTGCACCACCGTTATATTTTCAAGCATATGCATGTCATAATATACATTTTTGCAAAGTTTCCAACAATTTTGTATGCATTTCTAGTGTGTTGATGTTTTCAGGTACTCTATTCAAAAAGCGTCCGTGTTATAACCTTTGCCATAAAAGCAGTGTTGGTAAAGGGGTGCTGAATGCTTTGCCAATACAGCTGTTCTGCCAGCTCAAACCTCTGGGAAAATTATGTTTGCTGACGCTGTGCTGTCTGCCCGAATTATATATATGCTCAGTTGATAGTGTCTGTTCTAGATCTCATTTCCCATACAATGACTGACTTTGGTAAACTGTTAAGAGAGAATGCTACAAAACACATTCCGCCTAGTACTTTTTTCAGTTCCTATCCCCATGACTGAAATATGTGAATAACAGCTTGAATGCAACTTGATATAATTGTGTTCCTTAGTCCTTGTTCTAGTGCTTTGCTACTTAGGGATTTCATTTCCCAGCTGTGATATAAATATATATACTGTATATGTTTTTGACACTGGTCATATTCTTGGACATGCCCTTCATTTCCTTTCTTTGGTAAGGTGATTCTTGATATTGATTGGAGGAGTAACATGGTTTCTGCATTAGATTATGCAGTAATAATTTTGTTGGGCAGTACTAGAAGCCTATTTTTTAATAACTCTCAACCAAGCCATAGAATTCAAAGTTTATGAGTTGTCTGGCTTAAAGACTCTAACTGCACAAGACCCCTTGCCTGGATGAGGCCTCATTTCATCTTTACTACCAGTTTTTGTTTTCTTTATTCTTGGTTTTTTTGGTATATTTGTCTGAATGATTTCCTGGGTAGAGCTGCCCAATAAAATAGGTAAACCTGAACAAAACAAGACATGAGTGTGTGGCATGTCAAATACTTTTCTGCAACTGCATGAACAGCAAGTAATTAAATGAATTTAATGCTAATAATTTAACAGTCATGCAATCAGAAATGCTGAATTCTCTCTCTGGGAAAACTAAACTGCCTTCATGCACTAATGGACCTGCTGCATTAGGGAGGCTTGTAAATGGAGCCAAACACCATTCTCTCTCTCTCTCTAATGCTGGCATGATGTTATCCTTCTATAACTCTATGAGTCACAGTGTGAATCTATTAATAGCTTGATATAATATGCCAGTCATGGCAAAGGCATTCTGCAGAGTTATGTTACTGGCCCCCACGCTAACACGGGCACATTATATAGCTCCAGTAAACAAACACTACATGCCATATTCATTTGGTCTCATCACTTAAAGGGACATAATACTCTCACTATTCAGCCAAATGGACAAAATGAGTCTGCCCCATCTGTACATAACTTTTTGGAACAATCAACCCCTACTCCCTTCACAATAGTGCCAAGATAAGGTGTATCTAATACAGGATGGAATCATGAAAACAAAGTATTACTTCCCTCATACAAAATCCGGGCTCTGAGAATGAGTAACATGCCCATCCAATAGCATGTCAGAGAAACACTGCCCACCCAGGTGCCCTTATGACTGAAATCTAAAAGCAGGCACTTTTAGGATTTCAATATTAATTGGCAAAGTAGAAACATATCCTGCATTTCTATTTTTTTCCTCACAATTGTCTTGTTATGGGAAGGGCACCATCAACCATTTGATATGCAATTACCAATGCCTAGATTAATGAAATTTTATAATGTATTTATTTTCTTAGTTTATATATATTTTTTTCTTCTTTAGGGTCAGGGCACACACGCAGATTCGGGGAGATTAGTCGCTAGGTGACTAATCTCCCAGATCTGCCTCCCAGCCGGTGGGATTGCACTTGGCGCGACATGGGAAACGAATCACGCCGAGTGTATCCCGCCAGCGATTTACATTTTAGCCCGCAGGAAGGCAGTTCGGGGAGATTAGGAAGAAGAGATTTGTCGCCAGGCAACTAATCTCCCTGCGTGCCCTGACCCTTAGAAAAAGAAGTTATAAAGTTCCTAGTTCCCACATTCTTGGTGCTAGAAAATGCACACCCAAGGAACAGAAAACACACATCCAATGAAACACGAGTTCTTCTAACTTTCCGTTAATGAAGATTTGCTCTTCTGCTCACCTCAAACATAGGGGCACATTTACTGACCTGAGAATTATTTTTGCTTAGGAAGTCTCCTCCAGACTTCGCATAACTACATCAGATGTTATTTCATGACGAATACGTTTATCATCAAAATGTGCAATTACGTCTTGGCAAAAAAACCCGGTCGTACCTTCGCCAGCCATGATTCGTTGTTGCTAAAATTTAATAACGAATTTTCTATAGCATTACTTTCTTACTAGCGAAACTTCTTTAACTTACATATGTTTACATCAATTTGAACTCAGCGGGCATAAAAAGGTGATAGGTATGTATTTATTGGTGATGATGGTGAAATTGCTGAAGGTGGCCAGTTTTTATTGAAAATGCCCAAGGAAGCACAATAAAGACAGAGATCCTCTATTGACCTAGGCCATGAGCACACCCTAAAACAAATGTGGCATGAGCCTTGAATGTTAAACAGAAGTGTAAATAAGATATTTTTAACAGTTACAACTTGTAAACATAATCCCACTTTAAATATGAAAAAATGCCAGTTTTGACTTTTGCTTAGGACTTTTTGGAATACTGGATATGATGCCACTGACATAATAATGTTGAGGATGTAGCTTCATTGTATTAATTCGCCAGTCAGAACCTGGTATCTTTACCATTGGTGGTCCCCAGTTTTGACTGATTTTGCTGCTTTGAACCTATATACATAAAATACTAAGGTTTTGTTAAAGACCCTAACAGTTGGCCAAGCTCTGATACAATACTTAAGGGGTCTACATTGTTTGTAATTAATAAACAAGAGCTGTGTATTAAGGTTAGGGCCAGGGTACAACATTATATGACTGTATATGAATGCATGATGGACACAGTGGGACTGTCACTAGAAGTTCATGTTAAGGTTTATTATTCAGAGATTATTCCTGTGATTTAGTAATCTCTGACATACATTCATCCTCATCTTTCTTTAGGAGCAGATACAGGAATTGGAAGACAGTAGGAGAGAAATGAAGATAACTGTGCAGTTGCAACAGCAACAAAACAAGGAATTGGAAGACTTACGGAGGAGTTTAGCCCATGAGCTAGCTATATACAAGTAAGATAAACCAGCATAATCTAGCAATGTTATGGACATGTTGTTTATGTAGTTTAAATGAAGGGGTGTAATTATAAATGCCCAAACAGTTTTAACAGAAACATGACATGGAGTAAAAACTTGACCTGGAGTTTTACATGCAGAAAATTCCCTGAGACATGTGGCAAATGCAAGCAGGGTCAAGCCCTTGTGTGTTTTATTTGTGCAACGTTTCGGTGCAGAAACCCCTTTGTTTCTGCACCAAAGGTAATTTGTTCTGGGTTGGAAGGTAATTATTTATGGTCTGGGTCAAGTACCAGTTCTGGGTAGGGGGAAATATTGGTTGGCAGTTGCACGTTGGGTTACAGGTCAGCAGGTCCAGAACAGGCAAGAGTGTGCCTGACCAGACCCATGCAGAACTCCAAATTGTAGTTTAAGGTGCAGGAAAGCTTCATATTTAACGGATAATCTAACAAATATACATATGATAAAATTGGTGGGACTTTAATCTACATTTAAACTCTATTGGTGAATGAGTTGTATTTACTGTTCACTAGCTACCATAAATAGGAATGCATATAATGGTCTAAGCTGAAATCCATGCAGCCTCATACTATTGTATATTGTGTTCAGCAGTTTTCATTAGTTGTACTAAGGAACGTCACCTGATATGGGTTAGTTTGCAGCACAGCACTGCAATAGATTTTATTGCATTGTGAACATGCGTATAATTCGTTGCATCCGCCAACTTCAAACAGATCTGAATGCCAGCTGCTAACAAGGCATAATAAATTGGCTTGTGTACATGTGTGGGCATATATGCATGTCAAATGCAGAAGGAAAAGCATAGGACAAACTTATCTGCTGTTGAATTGGGGCTAAAATGGAAGAAACAAGTTTTAAGGGGAAAAGAAAATCTGCATGTTGTATTTCCAAATGTTTCACAATTGATCCATGTTCAACCTAAGGGCTGGGACACACTGGGCGATTTGGGGAGATTTAGTCACCTGGCGACTAATCGCAGCAACTTTTCTCCCCGAATGCCTCCCCTCACTTTGCGCCTGCATAAAATGAAAAGTTGCCGGCGCTAATTACACACGGCGATTCGTTTTCTGAAGTCGCCCGAAGTTGCCTCACGAGGAAACTTCGGGCGACTTCGGTAAACGAATCGCCGCGTGTGATTAGCGCAGGCGATTTTTCATTTTAGCCAGGCGCAGAGCGAGGGGAGGCATTCGGGAAGGTTGGTCGTGGAAAGTCGCTGCGATTAGTCGCCAGGCGACTAAATCTCCCCAAATCGCCCAGTGTGTCCCAGCCCTAAATGGCAGTATATTTTACTGCTTGCTGAAAGAAAATTACTAACACTATTAATGGCGCCATCTTGGAATGTGTACATATGTGCGGCATCAGTAGACTTTGAGGCCAAGAAGCATATGCACAGACAGAACTGTTCATCACCCCAGACTTTCATTGTGAAAACTTTTAACCAACTCTTTGCAGTTCACAGAGTACCTTCACGTCAACTGGTACTGTAATTCGCTGTAAGGTTACATCCTACAAAGTTAGGGAATTGGGAATTCTAAGTAGCCTTTAACCTTGGAGGGAATCAATATTTGATCTTTACCCTTCAGGCGGAGTTGACTACTTTGCCATTTGCAGCACGAGCATGCAATTCATTTGGCCAAGTCAGTGACCAAAGCCTACATCAAATGCAGGACACAGAAAAGGTGACTGAACACATTTTCAAGTTTTTGTATCTCATAAAAAATGTGGCATATGTGTATCAGGTTTGTGCATGGGCAATATAGTTCTACAAAGCTAAATGCAAACAAATTCTACCAGTTATGATACAAACCACAAAAACTTCACAAGGTTACTCCTGCAAAAGCATAATTTACTTTTCAGTTAAAAAGCATCATTATTTACTTTTTAGTTAAGAGTTACTGGTGTTTACAGGGGAAAAAAACATAAAACAGTCTTTTAAACCAGCAATACAGTGTTTAATGTGGGCTCTTTATCGAAGCAGCTACTGCCATTGCTCGGCTGCAAGATGCAACCCTTCAGCCACACCAGCCTTGCCAAATTTGTCTCCGTTTAAGAATCACTGATTATAACGAAGTCATAGTTATACCACTAAAACAAGATCTCTAATTTCATTACAGGGGATGCCTTGAAATATATGGACAACTCTTCAAGTCAGTGACCAAAAAGGAATGAGAAGAAACCAGCCTCTGTCCTCTTCATGTATGACCACCACTCTATAGTGCCTATACTGAATGCAAGCCCTGTAGTTATAAACAGACATCACACAGCAGGTCACCACTTTACCTATTTTGACATACCAAAAAAATTTGGAAAAAATCACCACTGCCCTCCAAAAAAAAAAATGTTGTCCTAGATATGTCTGGGATCACCACTCATGGCCAAAATGTATTTTTTTTTTTTATTTGCTTAAAAATCTGGTTGTTCTCAGCTGTATTTCTGCATACACAGAAAGTTTTCAAACTGTTCACAACAAACCTTACACCTTTACAAGATAAAAGCACGGACACCCCTGCCATGAGGCAAATTGAGATGGCCCCTTGTAAGACGAGGGCTCAGAATCGTCCCTGAATAAATGGAAACATTTTACATTGAAGAAAATAATCGTAGCAGGGGATGCAGGTATATATGGCCCTGGCCTAGCCACACGCCAGTATTAAATCTCAGAAAAGAAAGTATTGCCAATACCTGTATTTGATTTCAACGGGGTGCTCCCACTTTTATTCAAGGTGCTTCCAGACACTTAACAATGGATCAAACGTTTCGGGACCGCATGGCCCTTCCTCAGTGATGTTGTCCTAGATATGTCTGGGATCACCACTCATGGCCAAAATGTATTTTTTTTTTTTTATTTGCTTAAAAATCTGGTTGTTCTCAGCTGTATTTCTGCATACACAGAAAGTTTTCAAACTGTTCACAACAAACCTTACACCTTTACAAGATAAAAGCACTGACACCCCTGCCATGAGGCAAATTGAGATGGCCCCTTGTAAGACGAGGGCTCAGAATCGTCCCTGAATAAATGGAAACATTTTACATTGGACTAAGCTGATTGATTTTGGATTTTTAGTAGGGATGCACTGAATCCAAGATTCGGTTCGGGATTTGGCCTTTTAAAGCAGGATTCGGCCGAACCAAATCCTAATTTGCGTATGCAAATTAGGGGCCGGGAGGGGAAATAGCTTCACTTTTGTCACAAAACAAAGGTATAAATGTTTTCCCTTTTCCACCCCTAATTTGCATATGCAAATTAGGGTTCGGATTCGGTTCGGTAATCGGCCGAAACTTTCAAGAAGGATTCGGCCAAATCCAAAATAATAATTTTTAGCAACAATGCCTTACACTAAATTCAAAGTTGCTTACAATGTATACAACAACCTATCGTCTGTATAACTTTACTGATCATACTGCACCTCTACTCCATCTAATACCTAGGACCATACTAGCATGGGCCCCTCATCTTTGATGAAAGGACAACCTATGCATAGAGAGCTTATTATCAAAGGAAATAAAGACTAAAAAACAAAACAAACTTTTTTATTACATGTGAGGTGCTGTGCGAACCGACAATCTGAGCCCTTACAAGGGGCACACCTCTTGCTCCCCCATAGAAATGTCAAGCACAAGTATGAAGACACAGATATGAGAGAACATATTCTTAATAAATTCAAAATTTCAGGGTTCAATCCACTATTGACGGCTCCATCAAAGTTTAGTCTGTATACCAAAATGAAGTTGCATATTACCATGAGTGAATTGGCCTTAGCAATTCTTTGGCCCAAAAGAAAATCATAGAAAAACAAAAGTTTTGATTCGGTTAGCCAAATTTTAAGGGTCTGTCAAACTGAATCTCGGGGGGGGGGCCAAATACAGAACATTAGATAGAGTATTCCCAATTCAAATCATAAAAAGCAAGTCAAAAGAATGAAGAGAGATTCTAATGGTCAGTCCTTTAAATGCAGCAGTGTTGGTCCTGAATTATTCCTGATGTCGGATGCAGTGGAAGGCACTGGGGGAATCCAGCCTGTGAGTCAGACAATGGGCTCTCTCTCCCCCTCCTTGATTCTAAAAACGCCTTGGCAGCAGATACGTGGTTAAAATGAGAATTTTATATAAAATAACAATATATATATATATATATATATAAAATAAAAGGGGATTCCTCAAAAAAACCAGTGAAAGCGAGATTAGAACGCAGGGGGGAAGAGGAGGAGCCAGAAGCAGCTCTGTGCAGCATTGAATGGCCGATGTCTAAGTGCTGGATGCAGAAGACACAATCTCTGTTTTTGCAAGAAACAGACAGAACAGTATATCTTTGTCTAGGAACCTTGACCCTCTGGATCAACACCACCCTCTGTATCTTCATCATTATAAATGTTCTCCGCCTGGAAAAAAAATGTAAGGGCTCCATTTCACTTGACATGCATGAAAACAAAGGTCTTCAAAAATAAAATGATTCCTGCTCTCAACCTGTCCTATTAGTGTTAATAATCTAATATATTACATAAAAGTTTTAGTTTGATAAAAATGGGACCTGGGCAATACTTTGCAAAGAAGCAAAAGTGAACCCTAATTTGAATGAGGCTGTGGAGAATTTAGCTTGTTAATCCTGATACAAACCAGTTAGAAGTGAAATTTTAATATTATATCCAATAGGTGATGGAAGTGTATGTTTTTAAGTTTCATTTAGGTGTGGTGATTACCAAGCACACAACTCTATGGGGCACATTTACAAAGCTCGAGTGAAGGATTCGAGTTAAAAAAACTTCGAATTTCGAAGTGTTTTTTGGGCTACTTCGACCTTCGACTACTACTTCGAATCGAACGATTCGAACTAAAAATTGTTCGACTATTCGACCATTCGATAATCGAAGTACTGTCTCTTTAAGAAAAACTTTGACCCCCTAGTTCGGCAGCTAAAAGCTACCGAACTCAATGTTAGCCTATGCGGAAGGTCCCCATAGGCTTGCCTGCGGTTTTTTGATCGAAGGATATTCCTTCGATCGTTGGATTAAAATCCTTTGAATCGTTCGATCGAACGAATAATCCTTCGATCTCAGGATTTGCGCTAAATCGTTCGACTTCGATATTCGAACGATTTTAGTTCCTGGTCGAATATCGAGGGTTAATTAACCCTCGATATTCGACCTTTAGTAAATCTGCCCCTATGTGTCATGAATAAGTTCATTCTGTTAAGTGTCCCGTCTAAAGCAACAGAGATTTCCACAATTTTCTATGCAATAACATTCAAAAAAAGTTTTGCGGGATAATGAAATGAGGTGAAAAGTTTGCTACAGTTCTTAAGGCAACCAATGAGCATGCAGCATTTCCTGGCTAACTGCTTAAAAACAAACTTCTTATTGGTTGCCATGGGTTACTGCACCTGGGCAAACTATGTGCATTTTATTACATAATGCAAATTGGGGTCTACCAGTTATGTTAAGATGAATGGGAACACACTATATTTCAGCCGTTACTCACCATTTGCCAGACCTGCATGATATTATCCTCAGATACAGAACAGATCACCCATGGTTCATTAGGATTCCATGAGAAGTCTGATATCTTGGCTGTGTGACCACCATGAATAAACTGCAAGGGAAAAGAAATAGGGCAAATCATTACTATACTTCTGTGCATCTTGGAATTTTCATGTAACAGTATCCTATTCGTTCTTACCAGAAGTTCAGGGGGACCATCTTCTGCATCTTCAGGAGACTGCTCTTCTCCTATTTTACTGTTTACGGGGAAAAAAGAGTTTGGTGTTGAAGCTACAGCCTCTGGCGAATAAAGTTTTACTAATTTAATGCATAGCATATCAAGTATATGTTTTTTCTGTCAAATGGGTTCAGTCCTACTGAGGATTTTAATAGACAAGCAAAAGAAATTCCAACGGTTCGATCACACAGGAAGTGATCTTCCTTAGGTAAAAAACATATATAACCACAAATTTTTAAACAATATCAAATTACAAAACTTAAAGACATCCACTAGTGAAGTTCTTTTAACGATTTAGTTGACAAAAAACATTTGCATTTATCTGATGGACAAATCAGATAATCTCTTTACCTTAAATCCCAAACATTTAGTCTACGGTCAGTTCCACTGGATGCCAGAATGGTCTCATTATGTGGAGACCACTGGACCTGTAAAACAATTAAACTCCGTTAAAGCTGATTGATGTAAATTTTACAACATACATGTCAGGCTCACAATTTATGCACATTATGCCAAAATAGTGACCTGATTTTCCCGACACATTTTAACCCTTTCACAAGATGACCGCTAGACTATTACGGTATGCAAAATCCAAGGCTTATATGGCCATCTTCAAATAAGAATTGTGGTTAAAATCTCTAACATATGTGTCATTTTGCCTTTATTTGCTTTCAAAGCAGCAAGAATATGCTACACTAAAAGCTCTGATGGGGTATCGTGGAGGAAAAAAAAAAAAGTCTGTACCTGGAAGATTTCATCTTTGTGAGATTCAAATGAATGCAACTTTAATTTCAGATTGCGCAGGTCCCATAATGCAACAGTCTGAGAGGGGTGGAAAACATAGTATGACTTTAAACATCATTTAAAAAGAATAAGCATAATTAGTAAGCATTAAAAAGGACCATCAAAATCTGGAGGCAGAATATATCAGGCCAAACAAGAGCAAGTATTTATACTGAAGTTGCACATTTAACTTGGGATCCTATCAAATATCAGGCATGTTTGAATCTATAGTCTATAGCATAAGGATTAAAAACGACTTATCCACTCATATTACAAAATTCTATTATGTTGCTTTGTAAATGCAGACAGGGTAAGAAGAGTGTATTTTGGCTGAAACTTGCTTGTAAAGTTTAACTGCATAGCAGGCCAAGTGCTATTTCGGGTGACTCCGCAACTATTAAATACTACCAAAAAAGCTGTCCTGAATCGGACCATTAACATTTTAATTCTGTATCGATACAAGCATCCACAAATAAACTATTCCTTAGCAACAAACATCCTATTTTGTATGACAACTGTTTTCATTCTACAGTTGTTTAGAGACAGTTGTTTGATCCCGGTTTATCTTCCTGCATAAGAACAGAACCCATTGTGTTCTACACAGCTTATCTGCTATATAACATTTTACACAAAAAAAGCTGTCAACATATAGTGAAATTTAAGATTTACCTTGTCAGCTGACCCAGTTGCCAATATGAACTCACTGTAAGGGTTAAATGACAGACAGTTCACTTCAGCTGTGTGAGCATCTACTGAGTGGCTGGGCTTTGATGTGTTGTTTGATCGGGTGTCCCAGCTGTTAACATAGACAGGATTGTCAGTTCAGTTTTAAGAAATACAAATCAGTAGCTGTCATGACATCCCCCATTGATAAAAGCTTTATTACAGACTCCCAATGTCAACTCCATAGACTGTGCAATCTGTGCCACTTAAGGGCAGAGAAACACACTCAGATTCGGGGAGATTAGTCACCCAGTGACAAATCTTCTTCTGGGTGAATAAACTCTCCAAACTGCCTCCCGCCAGCAACAAGACAAAAGCTAGAAAGAAAAGCAAATAAACCCTTATACCAATAAATCTGACCGGAAACTAGAATACATTACTATGTATGTTTTTCTGCAGAAGTAGATAAATAAAAGCAAGTCTTAGTTCAATGTAGTAAACTAAAAGTCCTTTATAGTACTTAGAGCACAAAGACTTTAACCTTGCAGGAAGGCTGAAAACTATGAAAGCTACTTGTAAGTAGGGTTGCCACCTGGCTGGTATTTTACCGGCCTGGCCGGTAAAAATGATGGTTGATCCCATTGTCATTATTAGGGAAAAAAAGATAGATATATAGGAAGGCCATTTTTTTTTTCCAGAAAAGGTGGCAACCCTACCTGTAAGATATCCATGCACTCCACAAATGATATTAAAAGGGAAGGGAAGTAGTGATGTGCAGACCGGCCAGGGAGCAGCAGGTCTGTTGGGTTCAGGCGAACCTTGCACCCCCATTTGCACTGCCGGCTTCCGGTTTTATAGCTGTGCACCTGCTTGCCCCATTCCTTTTAATACATCGACATGTGGGCGCAGGTGGAAAGAGGGTCCGGGACCCGCACATCACTAAAGGGAGGCATCAGGACCCAATCTATAGTGAAAAAACAGTTCCATGACTGTGACCCATGCCCCTAAACGTAAAGAATGTTATGAAATGGGTGAAATATATTATGAAAGTGAAGATGGCCAAATTACATTTTAAAGTTGACAATGGTCAATGATCTGAAATACAGATAAAAGTATCAAACACCTTTACAAGAAATTGTTACTAAATTTGATGAAATATGGAGTTTCTCTCCACTGGCCTATTTCAGTTAGCAGAGAAGCACCTTCAATTCACACCTGACCATGCTTTCACAGAATTCTGAAACTGAAAAACACCAGTACACGTTCAGATTTCCATTCAAGATGGGCTCAAGTTGCACTCGTAACACTGCATCAGGGCATTTTTCTATTTTTCTCCACTGGTAAAATGAAGGTTATTGAAGAGTTTCTCTTTGAACAGCAATTTGGTTAAGAAAAAAAGTTTACAATAATTGAAATTCAGATCTTTAAATACAATTTTATCAATCAGATTTTGTCAGAAATATGAATATATATATATATATATATATATATATATATATATATATATATATATATATATATATATATATATATATATATATATATATATATATATATATATATATATATATATATATATATAGGCAGCAATAAGCCCAAATGGAATCATTATTATTCCTATATTTTTTAAATCACAGCTGCAATTTTTGTGGCTGTCCACGTGAACATGAAATTGTATAGTTAAATGGAACTATTCATTTTGCCATAAAAATAAAACCTGACAGATAAAAATGCTTATGTAAATGAGCCTGAATACTTCAGATTAGAAGATCCTCACATCATCAGTTTCTGATCATCTGCAACTGATCCAAAGAGAGATTCATGCAATAAATGCCAAGATACATCCTCAACCACTGCAGTGTGCCCTGTGAAAATGGTCTTTGCATCCACCACTTTGCCCTCCTTAGGTACAGCACTGATATCCCACAGGCATATTGTCTGTAAGGAAAGAGCAGTAAGTAAAAGGGATAATCAAAAGCATACATATATTCATGTATCGGGGGAAATAAAAGTGTGATCTTGTACTCACATGGTCGTCTGAAGCACTAAGCAGGTTGCCACTTAGGTTGGGATTCCAGGATAAGCCATAGCCCTCCTTTTGGTGGCCTCGAAGTCGGAGATCTGGATTACACTCACCAGAAGGATCTAACAAATACGCAGGCAGCAGTTTGAACATGGTCATATATCAGATTTTGTTCCCATACTTAGGAACAGATTATTTGACCAGGTACAAGCAGACATTTGCCAATTTTGATTATATTAGCCAACAAGTCAAATTTAGGTGCTATACAGAGCAGTCTGTCACAAACGGTTTTTACAGACCAATATGGTCTTTGCCTAATCCTGCTTGGATTATATTTATATTTGAATGAACCTAGATTAGACTCAGAAGGGGATCATTTTGGGGCCACACAGACCAGTAGGCTGCAGGCTATCAGTAAGGGTCAAGGATGCAGCCAATTTCTGTATGGGAACCTTTATACACAATTACCGTAATGATTTAGAGAGCCGAGTTTGTATTAACAATACAACGTGAAAGGAGTAAAAGACAATATAGAACGCTGTAGCTATTACTAAAATTAACACGGTGGAACACATTACACAGGATGGCTAGGCACCTGCATCAGAGCTGTGGAATCAGAAGCAATTTTGGGTATCTGGATGTACCGCCTTCTAATAACTTTAACTACAAGCCCTGAAAGTAATCAAACCAGATTTAAAGAAGGATATAACAATAGCAATTCTGTTTCTAAGAACAATACTTTAGTTAATGTTGGATGGTATTTTACAGCTATATGCCAGGTGCAATTAATAAACAAGTTGTTTTAGGTTTTCCAGTTGTTTTAGTTTAACTTTGATTTATAATTACTAAAGGATGTAGTTTATATTTGAGCTTTGGCAGTGATAAAATTCCTTATATGTTGTGTACATACATTAGTAAATTAAAGGATCAGTACCAGCAAAGAATGAAAGCATTTTCAAGCAATTAGCATATAATATACTGTTAGCATGCACTGGTAAAAGTAATGTGTTGGCTTCAGAAAGACTATGATAGTTTATATAAACAAGCTGCTGTGTAGCCATGCAGGCAGCCATTCAAGATGGAAAAAAAGACACTGGTTACATAGCAGATAAGCCCTGTCACATACAATGGTGTTGTATCTGTTATGTGCTATGTATCCTGTGTCTTTTCTCCTTTTTTTCCAGCTTGAATTGTTACCCCATGTCTACACAGCAACTTATTTATATAAAGTATAGTAACCTTTCTGATGAAAACACACAGCTTTTACCAATGCAACAGTACATTACATTTTTACTACTTTGAATCATTTTCAGTTTTTTGGTGTTACTGTTCCTTAAAAATCAGAAGAGTCAGCATTGGAATCAGAGGTACCAATAATTGAAGAGTCGAAGGATGTATGTACCAATTTCACAGCCCTAAGCTGCATACAAGAAATGCAACCAGGGATATTACCACTGATGTCAGGAGTCTTATAGCAATTGTCTTATTCTGTAAATGTAAAACATCAATCCCAATCAAGATTATGATCAATCCCAACTAATTTGTTTGGAATCCCAAAGAATCGTAGCAAGGACATTTTTTTTATTCCCCTTAACTAGTGCAAACATGGGAATTTTTTTCACATTGTTGGGTCACTGAGGCACACTGTTGCATAGGTGCAGTTGATCACCAGTAAATTGCTAAAAAAATAAATTAAACTGAACATGTTTTTAGAATTAAGAATAACATAAAATGTATGATATTTAAGTTAAAAACTCAGCAAAAAAAAAAGGAGAAATCATTAAAACTTTGCTTCAAGTTAATAGAGAATAAACAAAAAGAAATACAGTAAGCATTTTTAGTGATCTAATGCAAAGATCTTTAGCATAACTGCAACAGTCCGTGAAAATGAGTTTACAATTACTTGCCTGGTTTAGATGGGTGTTTGGTGTAGTCAAACACAAGAACGTCACTGGTTGGAGTTTTGGTGGCAATAATGCATGGATTCTGTGGCATGTAACGAGCTCTGTTCACCTCTCCTTCATGATTTATTTTGATCTCGATTTCTATTTTCCCACTCACAGAGCCAAAGCCTCCAAACTCTGCATAAAAAATTAATGTTTTTCTGATTATAGGTATAAATAAAAGCTCACGAGTGCTGCACAGCAGACAATTGATTGAATCAACATAACATACAGCTAGATTTTGCCTCTGCAGTTAACTTTCATGACACCTACAAATTTCTTTGAAACAAAAAAAAGGAACTAGAATAGACAAACTGACTTTTTGGGAGCTCTGTCAAAACGAAGAAAGGAAAAAATTAATTGCTTTAGGGCAGGGACGCATGCTCATATTCGGGGAGAATTAGTCGCCCGGCAATAAATCGCCTCTTCTTTGGGGCATCTCCCCGAACTGCCTCCCGCCGGCTAGAATCTAAATCGCCGGCAGGATGGCACTCACAGATCTTCGAAGTCGCCCAAAGTTTCCCCGGGAGATTAGTCACCACGAAGAAGAGGAGATTTGTCACTGGGCGACTAATCTCCCCGAATCGGAGTGTGTGTCTTTGCCCTTAAAGGACCAGTAACATAAAA
This sequence comes from Xenopus laevis, assembly GCF_017654675.1. NCBI lineage: Eukaryota > Metazoa > Chordata > Amphibia > Anura > Pipidae > Xenopus > Xenopus laevis. The sequence continues at coordinate 93,978,334 of NC_054373.1, forward strand.
AATGAAAGTTTTAAAAGTAATAAAAATATAATGTAGTGCTCCTTGCACTAATAAATCAGCTGGATTTGCTTCAGAAACACTACTATGGTTTATATAAATAAGCTGCTGCGTAGCCATGGGACAATCAAAGGAGAAAAAGTTACACTTAAATTACACAGCAGATATGCTTTGTTGAACATAATGTCATCTGTTATCCACTATTTATCCTGTGCCATATAGACTTTTTTAAAATTCCGCCATTGCTACACAGCATCTTGTTTATTTGAACTATAGTAGTGTATTGTAGCGTTTTTGAAGCAAACAGATCAGTTTTACCAGTGCAGGGCAACACTACATGATATTTTTATTACTTTAAAACACTTTCATTCATTGGTATTACGGTTGCTTTAAGGACAGTAACAGGACCCAGATCAATGTTTATATGAAATAATATGTTTTTTTCCCCAGTTCAAGCCTTAACAGACCAGTTTGTTTGCACTGATACTAGGGATGCACCGAATCCACTATTTGGGTTTCAATTGAATCCTTCATGAAAGATTCAGCTGAATACTGAACCAAATCCTAATTTGCATATGCAAATCAGGGACAGGAAAGAGAAAAGTAGAAAAAAATTATTTTTACTTCACTGTTGTGACAAAAAGTTACGCTATTTCCCTTCCAGCCCCTTATTTGCATATGCAAATTAGAATTCTGACTAATCTGAATGCTGCTGAAAATGACCGAATCCTGGATTTGGTGCATCCCTAATGGATACTCACTTAACGCAGATTAATACAGATGCAAGAAGCTGGTATAGGTGATGTAGCCGTTAAGTCAAAGTAGCTGCATAACTGCAGAAAAATGGTGTAAAAAAAATAAATAAAAAAAAGTGGTGCCCCGGGAAATTTGAAGAAAGAAGAAGCTGGAAGAAAATTGCTCCGTGGTGCTCACTGGTATAACCCCGGCCCGGTGCAGTTTTCTGCTGATAGGAACACCAGCCCGGGGGTTTCGGGTAAGTCAATAAAATCACTTGGATGTGCCTAACATTTGGCACCCACAAGTGTACAATGCCTTTCCTTCTCAGATTTCTCAAAATGTGAGTTAAGAGCTTAATAAATAAAACTCACCCACGTTCTATTAATTTCTATGGGATTATTAGAATTGTATTTATGAATGGGTGAATGCTGTCACTTCCCCCTTGATGCGAGATAACCATATTATATAAAACAGAGTTATAGTTGTTCTTTACATATATATGCATTAGCAATTGGATGAATTTTGAAAATTAATGGACATTAAATTTATATTGACTAAATAATGAACTTCCTGTATTATTATTATACTGGCAGCGATTGTTACTAATGATGGTTTACGGACGTACAATGTGTTTTTGTATGTATCTGAAAAACAATTGTTATTTTCCCCAAATACTTTTTAGTTCAGTTGCTTTGATATAGTTAATCAGAAATAATTATTTTTCTCAACAGCTTTTTTTTTGGTTTTAAAGATGAATTTTCTGCATATTTCTCTCTAGTGTTGGCATGTAGCAGCTCTATACACCAGATTTTAAAATCAGTAAACTGTTAAAATTTGCTACATTACTTGGGAACCGTTATGAATTTATGAATCAGGTGACTAAGAAAAGGTCCATGAGCATGATAAGCAGGGCTGAAGTTAAAGGTAGATACATAAGATGATGCATTTCTTAACTGTTTAGACCAGGGCTGTCCAACTGGCGGCCCACCTTGTGTGGTCCTCCACATGAAAGTATGCCTACTGGGTTTGCTATCCATGTATAAACTTTAAAAGGTATCACTATATGGATTAACTGGCCCCTGCATTGTTTAAACTTCAAATTCAGACAGGAATCCCCCTGTATTGTTCACACATGTAATCACCCCTGCATTGTTCACAATTTTAACACCTCTTTTGTGCACACCCCTAAAACCCTCTACTGTTCACATCTGAGACCAAGACTCAAAATGCCCACATTGTTCACACTCATAGAAACTGCTGAAGGTGCACTAGCACGGTTAGTGTATGTAGCAGATCTAAAAGTGGTCCTGATACTGCAAGATGGAGTGACATCACGCCCTCCCCTCCCCCATCAGAATAATGGGAAGGTAGATCTAAGAACAGCACTCAGTAGTAAAAATCCATGTGCCACTGCTATACCTTCAGTTACATTGATTAGGAGAAACAATAGCATGCCTGAAAGCAGTTCCATCCTAAAGTGCTGGCTCTTTCTGAAAGCACATGACCAGGCAAAATGACCTGAGATGGCATCTCGATCTCCATCAATGACAGCACTCCATAGTCAATCAAACTGAACAAATCAATAAGTCTTTCAAAGATTTATTGGTGGACCAACGTTTCAATTCTGCACAGGAATCTTCGTCAGGGTGGGAACGGTGCCAAAACACAGATATATATATATGAGATATATACTCCCAAACTTGGCTGCCCTTTTATTAGACACCAGTGGGATCACCTGACTATAGTTGGAGGGGGTGGGAGCTACAACATGGAGCTGGTCACTGCTCCTGTAGAACTATCCCACCCCCTCCAACTATAGTCAGGTGATCCCACTGGTGTCTAATAAAAGGGCAGCCAAGTTTGGGAGTTTTACTTTGAAAGCAGCTAGTAAGTTGCAGGTAAAACGTATTCGTCCCTTTTATAAAATGTATAATGAAACCATAGAATTCTTAATGAATCAAATGAAAATTGAGCATAGGACTGGCCAGATATGGGATGACTTTGACGTAGTTGGCCAGCTTAAATATATTGCAATATATGGACAAACAATCCCTGTTTTGTTTAAAGGGTAAGGCATTTTTCAGTAGCAGTATGCACAAAATGTCTGTCTTAAATATATTGATAATGGGTTGAGTGCAGAGGAATCTTGTATTTGTATATATATATATATATATATATATATATATATATATATATATATATATATATATATATATATATATATATATATATATATATATATATATATATATATATATATATATATATATATATATATATATATATATATATATATATATATATATATATATATATATATATTGGGGTTTAATACATGGATATTTGGATAACGGAAACAAAATACCTACTTTGCTTCTTACAATTCTTTTTTTTTTTTTTAGATACACCAAAAGCAGAAGGCAAACAAATAGAGGATAACAACTCTCTTTATATACTTCAGAGCGGGAATAACCCACTTTGCTTGCTCATGTACTAAACAAAGATACAGTTGAACTATGCAATTGCTGGTATTTTATAGGTTTCAACAATTGTAAAGTAATAAAGTCTGATTTTATTGTATGTCAGAATGATTTGGGTTTTTATTAGTTACTATCTGCTGGTTACACGTATGACAGCAAGAAAGAATGCTTAATGTTTAAGATGTTTGTGTTTACAAGCTAATGACTTCTTGTTAATGAGAATTACTGAACCCCATTCCCTTGGCCTCATCACAAGAAATGTGTGTCTCTGGAAATGTCCCAGGCTCTTTAAAGGAGAAGGAAAGACTAAAACTAAGTAAGCTTTATCAGAAAGGTCTATATAAATACACCAGTAAACCCTCAAAGTAATGCTGCTCTGAGTCCTCTGTCAAAAGAAACACGACATTTCTTTCCATTTATTGTGTACACATGGGCTTCTGTATCAGACTTCCTGTTTTCAGCATAAACCTCCAGGGCAGGGCTTGAGCATGCTCAGTTTGCTCCTCTCCCCCTCCCTCCTCCCATCCCTGCTGTAATCTGAGCTCAGAGCTGTAAGTGAGCAGGGAGAGACTCAGGCAGGAAGTGATGTCACACCAAGCTGATATGGCTGCTTCTATCCTAAACAAACAGACAGTGTCTAGATCTGTTTACTCAGGTATGGTAAAGCATTCTGCAGAATAAATTTAGCATTCTAGCTTGCACTATTGTGGCTAATCTATTGGCAATAAACTGTCTTGGAGCTTTCCTTCTCCTTTAAATTGAAAACTGCATAGTGTTAGCCTATCACAAGGTAGGCAGAGAGACCTAAAGGCTCACTCTACCTGAGAGATGGCTGCCACCTGGGCGGCAAAAGCCAAGGCTCCGCCTGATGCCATTTGTAAGGCTGCGAGGTGGTCTTCCTTACATACCTTCATCAGACATTATATTATATTCCCAAGATGCTAGGTTTGGGAGAAAAGTATTACAGGCTGTATTGCATTCATAATAAATTCTATAAGCATCAGCTGCGTCCTCCCTTTTTTATGGCTTTAGTAGTTCTCATGTTGGTGAATTGCTGCCATTGGTGGCTTGGGAAAGAGACATTTTTATTACTTACCGTAATTTCTATTTCCAAGTCACCTACCATGGCAGCATTCAGTAACTTCCATCCCTTCTGTGGCTAGGATACATAGACAATGAGCGGTGGAGTGTGGATGTTAGGGGGTTGGGTTAACCCTTTCCTGTCCAGTTTTAAAGTTATTTGTATATGTACTGTCTGCTCTTTTCTTTTATCTGTCATTTTCTATTATCTGCCCTGATGGCTCAGACTTTTGAAACAACACCAGGTGTTAAGCAAATACTAACTACTTCAATAGCAATGTCTTTTACGAATAGCTTTAAAAGCATATCTTCAATAATTATATATTAGAAAGTTGCTTAGAATGAGGTTCTCTTTCATTGGGCACATTTTTATTTTGGGGTTGACTTTAAGCTAAAGGGGGCTCATTTATATAGACTGGGCAATTTTGTACCTGGGCAGTAACCCTTAGCAACCAATCAGTGACTGTCTTTTTACAGGCAGCTGCAGGTTGAATGATGAAAGCAAACATTTCATTGGTTACTGCCCAGGTGCAGATTTGTCCAGTGTTTATAATTGAGCCAAGGACTGCATATCATTCTTAGAAGTTTTTAGCATTTCGGTAATTTCAAAGTTTGAAATTTTTAGTAGTAGCCCACACAATGTGTTAATATAGAAGGTGTTTCAAACAATCCTAATAGAATATTAAGTCCTAGTGTGACATGAGTAATGCAGAGCCTGTCTATCACAGAGCATACTCTATGACTAATCATGAACGAGATTGGCAGCTTGGCACAGCCCACACACAGAAGACAAAGGGGTCCTGTTTCAAGATGACAGCACCTATGAAACACTTTTTACATGTAGGATATTTTCTAATCCGTTTCAGATATAGACAAAAACAGCTGACTAAAGGGTTAAACGAAGGAGGGAAAATATATATATATTAATCATATCTCAAGGTGACAGGTCCTCTTAAAGGGGGGGCCACATGGGACATAACTGTTCAGTGAGTTTGCAATTGATTCTTAGCATGCAGGTCAGATCATATAGCGCCAACAAGATACGCAGTGCAAGATTCAAAAGCAAACGGTTATGACTAGGGATGCACCGAATCCACTATTTTGAATTCAGCCGAACCCCCGAATCCTTCACAAAAGATTCGGATGAATACCGAACCAAATCCTAATTTGCATATGCAAATTAGAGGTGGGAAGGGTTAGACATTTTTTTACTTCCTTGTTTTGTGACAAAAAGTCACACGATTTTCCTCCCGTCCCTAATTTGCATATACAAATTAGGATTCGGTTTGGCCGGGCAGAAGGATTGAGCCGAATCCTGCTGAATCCCAAACTGAACCACTGCCTGCCTGGTAACCAGTCAGTTGAAACCAAGAGAGCTGCAAAGCAGGAAGTAGTGTTCTGGCTATTATGTTAGATATCCAGTCACTCCAGCCTTTATAGATTACATTTTTGGCTAAATATCCACTATTAGAAACCTTTTTGCATTTTGCACAGCCTATTTACACTGAACAAGTGAGGCAACCCTTAAAGGAACAGTAAAGTGTGAAAATAAAAACTGTATGAATAGACTGTGCAAAATGTTTTGAATATAGTTAGTTAGCCATAAATGTAATGTATAAAGGCTGGAGTGACTGGATGTGTAACATAATAGCCAGCAACTATTCAATCATGGATCCGCACACACAAAGCTCTCTGCAGTGGGGAAATGCCCCTTCTTTTTATTTGTTCAAACCACCAACATCAACGTTTCGGGGGGTACAACCTCCCTTCATCAGTGATTGAATAGTTGCTGTGGGAACTTGCCGGGTCTGCGGAGAACCAGCACCACTAGTGAGTAGATTCCGCGTGTGCAGTGTATCAACTACATAACATAATAGCCAGAACACTTCTTCCTGCTTTTCAGCTCTACAACTCTGAGTTAGTCAGTGACTTGAAGGGGGGCCACATGGTACATTTCTGTTCAGCGAGTTTGCAATTGATCCTCAGCATTCAGCTCTGATTCAAAAGCAACAGATATGACCCATGTGCCCCCCCAAGACTCTGATTGGTTACTGCCTGGTAATTTCCTATAAAAAAGAACAAAACCATAGGGTCCCAGTTAGTCAGATCAGATGTGGGGGGTCATGACAAAAAACAACAACTATTTCGGCCAAAGAAAAATGGATTGTTTCCGTGTTTATCATGTAATTGTTGTTCCAATTGTCTGAAAAGGGACACTATTTACCACCCAAGAAAAGGCAACCGCATAAAAATTAAAGGGTACTATACTTGCACCTCTATGTATGTAATATACATGATTAAGTGTCCATTTGGTCTTCTGTATGTGGGACAGACGCCCAGGATGGTGAAAGAATGAATTAGAGAACACAACTCAGCCATCAAATTAAAAAAAACTAGATCAGGCGGTCTCATCACATTTTACCGAAAAGGGTCATGGGGTACACCAACTAAAATTGCAAATAATTGATCATGTTTCGACATTACGCCGTGGGGGCAATAGAAATAATTATTAAAAAAAGAAGCTGAATGGATTTGTTTGTTATAAACATTGGAGCCCATGGCCTCAATCGGGAATATGATCCCCACCCCATTTTCAGATAGTTTCCCAGATTACAGGTGAGAATTTTATTTAGGTTGTTTTTAATGTATATTTATCATATTTTATTATTTTACATATTTGGATTGATCTGTGTGGATTACCATAACAAAACAGATTTATTAAGAATGAATGAGTGATTGAGTCACAAATATGAACCTAAATGGTATTCAGATAAGTGATATAATTTTTTTCTCTTTGTGGAATTGTTGGGAGAAGTGATACAATGTAGCCAAAAGATGGTGCTGTTTGAGGAAGTATAAATTGTTACACAGTAACTTGAAAAAGGGCTGGATACAGGCCCGAAACATTGTAATGTTGCAGATCTAAAGCCATGAGCTAAATAAAAGGCTTTTTAAATTACCGTTGCATGGAGCTGTGCCATATACTGGATTTGAATTAACGAGGGTAACCAGTCAGTGTAAACCAAGAGAGCTGAAAAGCAGGAAGTAGTGTTCTGGCTATTATGCTAGACAAAAAAAAAGTGTGCACACACACATATACTTTATTATTATTCCAAAGGCAAAACAATTTTAAGAACTCCCACACTGGTGCAACCTTACCTCCTTTTTCACTGTCATAGTGGGAAGCATCAAATTGAGCATCATCATTAGGAAGCTGCACGCTAGCAATCACCAGGTGATTCTGTTCATCAGAAGTGTGTGTTCCCAGTACCAGTCTGTGGATGCTGAAATCTTTCCCATCGGGTCTGTCAAGACAATATTTGATGCAACAGGAAAACCGACATTAACTTTAGAGGAATGGACACACAGTTCTCTCAGAATACATGAGCAACAAGAGTTCTTACACAATTTGGAAAAGTTAAAATTTGCTAAAAAGCTAAAATCTAAAAAGCTCATTAAAAGTCTACAGACTAAAAACAAACAAAAAGAAAAAAAAAAAAGCTTAGCCAGTGCTCAAAATCTCATCTCATATAGCACCACAGTTGGGGAAATAAATTTATAAAAGAATGCCCAACATCCAGCACCTGTTACCTTGCTAACCTGGCAATTGATCAGTGGTTTGAGGCAGGCCTGGACTGGCAATCTGTGGGTTTTGGCAAATGCCAGAGGGGCTGCTATAAGGTCCCATAGAAAGTCAGTATTTAGTGGGCTGGTGGGGGCTGATTGGGCCTCTGTTTAACTAAAATGGCAGGGACTATTTTAATTCTCAGTCCGGACCTGGTTTGAGGACAACTAGTGGCTGCATTTATTTCATTAGCACAAGTACACACTGTGTTATAAAACTAAAAGAAACACAGACTTTGCATCAAGTGTAAAAGCAGAGGTTATTTGAGCATCCTCAACTGGGGCAGGAATTCTACAGACTTAGCACACTGGTTATCACTACTTAGCAACTGTGAGCTAACACAGTGTAGTTCGATATAAATGTAAACATCACACTACTGTTCCACAGCATGCCAGGAAACACCAAAATAGCACAGTTCCTTCTCCACACTCATCTTCTTCTAAGTGCCATAACGGTGTGTAGCAAATACTATGTTTTACACCCAGAATAATGTAGAGAACTAGGTGAATCACCTGGTAACATCTGAGAGCCACTGAGCAGTGAGGCTAGGCCACTCCAAGGCATGGGTCATCACCAGATCATACAGGAAAGGGGTGTTTTTCTTCCATATTTTATACTCTTCATTTATGACTCGTTCCTCCACCGCATCATCGAACGCAGCTTGTGTACAGGAGAACAAGCAAGTTACAATGAAATTTAGCACAGGTACTTCTTGCCCCACACGACTATGCGATGTAGTACTAGCAGTTTCCCGCTTATCACACTCACTGGTGCCAGTGGGATGTCCCTTGCCCTTGTTGTCGGGTCATACTTACCCTCTTTATCAGCCATAGTAAATCCAGGGACGGATACTTTACTGTTTTCACGACTCGACTTGCTCTGTAAGTCAGCAGCCAGACTCACGTTCCCCGGTTCTTCCTCTGACTCCTCCCACGGTGACCGGGCCTGCTCCTCCTGCTATTGTTTCCCGCCTCCCCCGTGTCTCCGAGCCGCACACCTTCGCGCCAACAAGACCCAATAAGAATTGTGCAGAAGTCACCAATCAAGAGACCTTTCGTCACAAGTGGGCGTCTGCCAAGAGCCGGCTAAAATGGACGTCACGTGGTTACGGTAGGCCGTAGACATGGTTACGGAAGTCTTTCACTACTGGTGGTCAGGGGTAGTAATGGCGCAATGTGGCCAGAAGAGTGGCCTCGTGTTGGTATTGACATGCATACTGTCCCGACATTTTAATTGTAAGACTTCTTGGCTACGGAAAAAAAACGTGGTGTTCAGTCTTTAGCTGTCAATAAACTACACCTCCCAATCCCATTCATTTGTTTTGTGGAAGTTTGTTAGATGTACTGTAACAAACTAGACCACCATTATGAAACCTGGCCCTACTTTTTATATTGAGACACCGTTTCCAACGCAAGACCTCCCACAGGCGGCACTCCCTGCAGTATTAGGTTACAGAGACTCAAAATGGATCCTTCTACATTGGCTTCAGCCGGGAACACGTGACAGGTGTTTGTCAGGCAGGCTCCCAGGCTCCCGGAAGACGCTTTGGTTAGTGGGCTTGGGGCTGCACGCCTATGAAGATGGATGAGCGATATTATACACAAACTGATGAGCAGGCTGATGTCAAGGCGAAGTACCCACCCGTAAACAAGAATTACGAATGTAAGGGTTATTTGGTAGTGATTTTCTTCCTTCTGGGACTGCTAGTAAGACAGAGTGGAGCTCATTTATAAACACTGGGCAAATTTACACCTGGGCAGTAATCCATAACAACCAATCAGTTACTTGCTTCTTTTCAGCCAGCTGCAGGTTGAACAATGAGAGCAAACATTTGATTGGTTTCCATTGGTTACTGCCGAGGTGCGAATTTGCCCAGTGTTTATAAATGAGCCCAAGTGAGCCCCATATATCTCGACACTGAAAAGTTTACTTCCTCGCTATAATAGGTTTTACAGTTCAAGTGACTGATATTTTTTTTGGGATGTGAATGTAGATGTTGGCCCAATATCCACATTCAACATTGTTGGGGTAACCATCTTTTTGTACCTGGTACTTACCTTACGACATTTTGTTGTTTCTCATACTGGTGTCAAGTCTGAAGGCGTGTTGCCACCTGTAATGGGTGGCATGACTAACAGAGTAGCTTTATCTTAAGGCAGATTAAATGCCGTGTTAAAGGAGAATTAAACCTTAAAGTTAAAAAAACCTACCCCCCCCACCCTACATAGACCCTCCTCCCCCAGCCTGTGTTACCCCAGGCAAATGCCCCTAAGTCTTTACTTACCCCTCGGTGCAGATTCTGGCATCAGAGTTCACGGGCGCCATCTTCTTCTCTTCGGAATGAGACCGGTGAAGTGGTGATTGTGCTGTTGGAGCAATTTTTTGTTACACGACAACTGCGCATGTGCCGAAACATACGAAAATTGCAGAAGTGCCGGTCTCACTCCGAATATTACCGAAGTGGCTCCTTGAACTCGGATGCCTGAATCTGCACTGAGGGGTAAAATGTTAGGGGCATTTGCCCAGGGTAACACTTAGGCTGGGGGAGCAGGGAGGGGGCTCTATGGGTAGTAGAGGTTTTTAACTATAGGGTTGAATTCTCCATTAAGAGAAACAGGCAGCTAACTAATTCTCTTTGTACAAAGAACCTATGCTAAGTTAATGTTAACTATACTTACAACAAAGATAAATTGCTCTTAAATAAAAATAAATCACAGTTGAGCACCTATTTAATTTATAAATAACTAACCTATGTAATGTTCTCTTCCAGATCTGGACCACACTGCAGATGTTCAGTACGTATTTACACACAAACATGAATATCCTTTAAATGATATTCTTATAAACGTTGCTTAGTGATTTATGGCACATGTCTCTAAAACTGGTGTCTTATAATAATGTAAAATATGAGAATACAGGGACCTGTTATCCAGAACGCTCAGAACCTGGGTTATTACAGATAATTAATTTTTCCATAATTTTGATCTTCATTCCTTAAGTCTACTAGAAAATAATGTAAACTTTAAACCCAATGGGCTGGCTTTGCTTCTAATAAGGATTGATTATATCTTGGTTTTGAAATCAAGTACAAGCTACTGTTTTATTATTACATAGAAAAGGGCAAACATTTTTAAAAATTAGGATTATTTGGATAAAATAGTCTATGGGAGACAGTCTTCCTGTAATTCAGAGCTTTCTGGATAACGGGTTTCCGCATAACGGATCCCATACCTGTATTAGAAGTCACCTCAGAGTTCTGTGACCTGTATAACTAAACATGGCCTTCATCCTTGTGCTTTTATATGATCTCTCCTTTATGCAGACCCGGGCTGGCAATCTGTGGGTTCTGGTATATGCCAGAGGGGCTGCTGTAAGATGCCATAGAAAATAGCTAATTAGTTGCCTGGTTGGTTTTACTTGGGCCTTAATGTACTTGGAATGACAGGGCCTATTTTGACTCCCAGTCCAGGCCTGCCTTTATGACTTGTAATATCCTTATATTTTACAATAGGGGGTACATTATTCACTATATATAGTTAACTGTAGACCAAATGTCCCTGGTGCAGGTAAAGATAAATATAAAAAGGAAGTACTGGACTCACAGGAGCTTGCTCAAACAAAAAGTGGTTTATTTACAGAAAATACAACTTTTCGAGCACAAACTCTGCTCTTCCTTGTCCCTGATAAGTTAAAACAAAAAGCAGCCTCTTTGCGTAGAAGTTGTGTTTTAAAGTGAAACTATTTTAGTTTTATTCATACATCTGTATGCATTTGCAAGTGAAATTCCTTAAATACAGCCACAATTTGTTCACTGTATTTATTTTCCAGCCTAGACAGCTAGTAAATACTGGGACAGCTGTGAAGCTAAAGTTAAGCTTTCTTTATGTTTTGTACTTTTGTACTTCTGTCTGTGTAGGTTACATGCTTGGGGAGAGACTTTAGAAGAAGCATTTGAACAATGTGCCATGGCAATGTTTGGTTACATGACTGATATAGAAACAGTTGAACCTTTGGACACAGTAGAAGTGGAAACAGAAGGTGAGGCCTTGCTTAAGACAACTGTCCCTTCCTGTCCGTACATTTTCTAAAATTTAAGTCTGAAGCTGTATAGTTTTGTTTACCCCTTATTCATTGTTTTTCTTCTTCTTACAAAATATGTTGATGGTGTTTTCTCTTGTGTCTCCGGGGACACAGGAGACCTATGGGGTAAAAAGCTCCATCCTCCAGGACACTTGATTACAAAAAAGGGGGCATGCTAGGACAACCTTGGCATTACCCCTAGCACTTCGTTTCTGAGATCAGTTATTCAAGTGTCCTGTCCACAGGAGGTTGAAACTCCTCTCAAGGAAACATTCGGTCAGAGATTAGCGCTGACAACCGGGGTTATACCAGGGGCAGGAGAACTGCTACCCAACAGTGTTAAAACCCAGGTGGGAAGTGTCACCCCCTGGGGCAAAATTATACTAGGGCTCAGATAATCCCCCAACATAATGAATTTCTGTTTATCCGTGCACTGGTAATTTAATTATCTACCTCACAAAAACCAAACCTGCAGTAGGTTCAGTTCCCTTTTCCTGTTTATTTGTAATCAAAACTATAAGCAAAAAGTACGTTCAACACAGGCCCTATTCATTAAACTTATGTTAAAAGTAGAATCATGGTCTCCACTTTGACGAATTAGAAAATTGTGGCAATATATGTAAAAAAGGGCAATATTTACTGATATGTATATGCTAATTTGCTCATATTCTCTGATAGGTCACTTAAGATATAAAAGTGTTATTTTAGAACATATAGCTTCTTCAAATCAATACTAAACACTTCTTATAAAAGCCCAAGTGGAATGGAGAATAAATCAGAAACATCACAGGGTCAGTCTTACTTATTAGAGAGGT